>NW_026781221.1:0-300000 GCF_030144855.1 Hypanus sabinus | reverse complement strand
TCAGCTGCTCTCTGGAAGTCAAGATTGTAATAATGTATTAACCATTCCCTCCTTGCACAAGCGTGTACAATTATGTACATAATCTATCAAAATAGGTACGAACACAGAGGGAACACGGAGCTGTCCCGCAGGGGTCACCCATAAATTGGTCTGAGGTTCCAGGTGGAAACCCATTTGGGACCATAGTTTGCGCTCTCCTTCAGGGGGGTCCCCCTGTTAGTTACGTATTTCCCCCATGTCTGGCATACCCGTGCTTAGATTTTGACTAATAGGAGCTTGCTGGGTTCCCCAGGGGACTAAAAGTGTGAGATTCAAGGCTGTCTGTTTGGCCGCTGCATCAGCCCGAACATTACCCTGGAACATCTCATCAAACTCCCCAGTATGGGCTGCACATTTAATAATAGTGAAAACTCGAGGTAGCTGTAGTTGTTTACAAAGGTAGCATTACTAATGGGGTGGCCAGAGGATGTCAGGAATCCCTAAAGCCCCGTAGTCAGTTCCTAACGGGAGTCCATGTAAAAGTCCGCACTTCAGTTTGTTGCTAGGACACAGGCAGGAGTCAGAGCAAACAGCTCAGCTTTCTGGGCAGAGACAGCTGATTCAAAAGAGGCCTGCTCAATTACAATGGCATGCAAAAGCTTGGTTACCCCGGTCAAAATTTCTGTTACTGTTAAACGAGTAAAAGTTGAACTGATTTCCAAAAGACGTAAGTTAAAGATCACACATTTTAAGCAAGGAATTTATTTTTTTTAATTTCCATCTTTTACAGTTCCAAAATAACAAAAAAGGCAAAGGGCCTGAAGCAAAAGTTTGGGCACCCTCCATTGTCAACACCTAGTAACACCCCCTTTTGGCAAGTATCACAGCTTGTAAATGCTTTTTGTAGCCAGCTAATGGTCTTTCAATTCTTGTTTGGGGCAGTTTTGCCCATTCTTCCTTGTAAAAGGCTTCTAGTTCTGTGAGACTCTTGAGCCATCTTGCATGCACTGCTCTTTTGAGGTCTATCCCCCGATTCTCAATGATGTTTAGGTTGGGGAACTGTGAGGGCCATGGCAAAACCTTCAGCTTGCACCTATTGAGGTTGTCCATTGTGGATTTTGAGTTATGTGTAGGATCATTATCCTGTTGTAGAAGCCATCCTCTTTTCATCTTTGGCTTTTTTACAGACAGTGTGATGTTTGCTTCCAGAATTTGCTGGTATTTAATTGAATAAATTCTTTCCTCTACCAGGAAATGTTCCCTGTGTCACTGGCTGCAACACAAGCTAAAAGCATGATCGATCCACCCCCGTGCTTAACAGATGGAGAGGTATTCTTCTCATGAAATTCTGCACCCTTTTTTCCCCAAAGATATCTTTGCTCATTGCCATTAAAGAGTTCTATTTTAACTTCATCAGTCCAGAGGACTTGTTTCCAAAATGCATCAGACTTGTTTAGATGTTCTTTGAAACTTCTGAATTGAACTCTGGGCTCTTTGGCTTTCACCCAGGGCAAACCCAGACAGTGATATAGGGAAGCATCAGTTCTGTCTGTCGCCAAAGGAAATCCAGAACTATAGGGAGAAATGCGCTGACCTCTTTTCCTTTAACCTCTCCAATCACCGTGACTGGGAACTTCTGTCCCTCGAGGGGTGCATAATATTGGCTTTCCTCAGTTGAGCACCCTGGAGGGTCATAGATTCTGCAGGCTTAGGTTTGCTTTGATGTACTTTAGTGATGTATGCAGGTTGCTGGAGAGCCCTTTCCAAGGGTTGAATAATCCGGTCTGTCTGTTCATTCTCATTATGGTTTCCCAACTGTAACTCCAGGTAGCTTTGGTATCTCAGTTCTGCCTTCCGTTTCCGCCCCTCATCAGCTGAGAGAATCATGCAGCAGAGCGAATAAATCTTGCGGAGTCGCATTATGCACTCAGCATCAAATTCACTGTCCTCAAACAGGGTCGGTATGCCAGTCATATGTTTGGTATCCCTTGTTTCACTTATCAGTTAGAACTTCATACTGATGTTCCTATGTAGGCCGGCCTTGATTTGCTTACGTTGTTTTCCCTACTCTCGTTTTCGGTGCCCATCCACCCATTCATGCTCCGCTTTCAGCCTCTCCCAACCTTTGGTGTTCCTTCTGCAGTGCATACCTCGATCCCTTTGTCACATGCATTATTCCTCAAACTTGCTAATAATGTACTGTTCCACTTTTCATCTGCCTTATCCTTCCATTCCCTTTTCAGTAATTTCCACTTCTTTCCACAGTTCTTTTTCCATATCAAATTTACTGCTTGTTCTCATGAGGTAATATCCCAGGCTCCCCCCCAGTGGCCAGATTTTGTTCCCCAATTTCTTATTCAATGCTGCACTCAACATTCGCAAATCTTTTCCCTTGTCTGGAAAACTCTCACACATATTGTGTTGGGCTGCTGTTGTCCCACCCATATCACTCGACTGCAATTGACCCATGTTCTTTACCCAGCACAAAGCCTTCTGTTCAATTAACAAGCAGATAAATTTACATGGCTGGCACCTCCTGTTAAATTGATAAATTTATTTGGGACCACCTCCTGCCCACTTACTAAAATTTACCCGGCCCATCTGCCTCCTCAGTAAAATTTTGCCCACCTTATACAAGTCTCCCAACAGATTCTTTCCCGATTCCGTCAAGGTATGCGATCAGCTTGGGCGAGGGACCGTACCTCGAAAGGAACTAACGGAGAATGACAAAATACCTATTGGGCGCCCGGTCAGTCTCCGCAATCCCCAGAGTGGTCCAGCCACTTACTCAGCCCGTCTGCTTGGCACTCCCTATATTGGGATCCTGTTCGTGACACCAAATGTTAAAGTTGAATCTGAATAAAACATGAGAGACCAGCTATCATCACCACAGTTTATTGCGCATTCTCCTGTAGGAGTTGGAGACCCAGTTGTCAAAGGGAAGGCACGTAAGCAGTCAGGTTACAGTCATGTATTTATACATACTAAGCCCCATACATTACTATTTGTAAGATGTTATTTGAACTGGTATGCTCATCAAGTCTGTTGGTGCAAAACTTAATTACTTAGATAAGAGAGTTCATTAAATGAAGGTTTTAATTGCAGATGCACGTGCTGTTCTGTCCTTATCAGTTATTCCCTTTGCAAGGCCCTGACTTAGTTACAGACAGATGTTCATTCCTGTCCTTTTCAGTGAGTCCTCCTCCCTTTACTCAAATAAGGGTACAATGTATCAACTAACGAGGGTATAATGTATAATGTTATCAGCTCTCAGTGTGTCTCTCTGTAAGCCAGAGAGAAAATGGGAATGTGTCTGCCTTAGTTAACCGCTGAAGACAGAGTTCTCTTAAGTTCAAAAATTCCTATTCAGTCCCAATTATTCTTTTAGCCAGAGGTTACAAAGGATCAAAATGATTTTGTTATATATCCTCAATTCCTCAGGAGTGCTCAGGGGAAATACCCATGTTACCTGTAGTTATTGTGGCGATGCAGTAGTTGCTGGAGAATTTACAAGTGCGAAGAAGTGTAGTGATATTTGGAAATCTGACATTTTAAAGTGTAATTTAGCAAGCAAATCGCATATGGACAAAGTGCAAAAGCCCTGGTGAGAAAAGTTTTCAATACCCGTTACAAGTCTACTACATAGGTTGTGTGAGAGTGCAGATGAACTTGATCTAACTCAGAGATCAAAGTGTTTATGGACAATGCTTTGCAAGCTGTTAAAATGAATACCTCTCTATATGAAATGCACTGTGCACATGTTGTCACTGGGTAAAAAAATGCACATTACGAGATTTATGTGTCCACTGGTCATTACAAGTTAGAGGGGGACATTGGTGGGAAGGTGGGGAGTCCTCCAGTGTCCTTGATGCCCTCACCTACAAGATGTGCATCCTACTGCAGCTTGTAACCATGCACTTTAAGGAGTTGGAACTTGAAATGGATGAATTCTGGACCATCCAGGAGTTAGAGGGGGTGATAGCTATGACATGAAGTGAGGTGAGTTATACCCAAGGTACAGGACACCAGAAACTGGGTGAAAGTGAGGAAAGGGATGAGGTTAAACATCCCTCACATAATACTCCTGTGACCATCCCACACAACAACAGGTGGACCACTTTAGAAACTGTTGGGGATTATTAGCAGAGGAAAGTCAAAGGGGTGATATGGGATTCGTTAGTTAGGGGAACAGAACAAGAAGGAATGAATATCCTCGTGGTAAGGCTTTCTAATGATAGTGTGGGGGGAGGGGTGATGTGATTAAAGTAATTTGTCGGGGGAACGGTAACCAGAATGACAGAACAGATAGTGGAGAGGGTTAATTGAATTGAATTTATTACATACATTCTGCATCTACATGAGTATTAAAAATCTTCAATTTACGTCTCTGTCTAAATGTGTCAATTATAGTAATATATAACAAATAGTATGTAGATAGGGCAGTCAATATGACATAGAAATCAATTAATCAGTCTGATGTCCTGGTGGAAGATGTTCTCCCGGAGCCCGTTGGTCCTTTTATTGTGGTACCGTTTCCGGGATGGTCGCAGCAGGATCAGTTTGTGGTTGTGGTGAATTGGGTCCTCATTATCCTTCGGGCCCTTTTAACACACCTGACTCTGCAAATGTCCTGAATAGTGGGAAGTTCACATCTAGAGATGTGCTAGGCTATGCGCACCCCTCTCTGTAGGTTCTTGCAATTAAGGAAAGTGCAGTTGACCAGGCAGTCATTCAGCCAGTCAGGATGCTCTCATTTGTGTTCCTGTAGAAAGGTCTAAGGATTTGGGTCCCCATCCCAAACTTCAACCGTCTGAGGTGAAAGAGGTACTGTTGTATTTTTATCACAACACTGCTAGTATATACAGACCATGTCAGATCCTTGGTGACCCTCTCAACCCCAGATCCATTGATGCCAATAGGGGTTAGCCTGTCCCCATTCCTTTTGTCATCCACAATTAGCTCCTTTGGGTTTGTGACAATGATTGAGAGGTTGTTTTCTTGACACCAGTCAGATGTTGTTCAGACAAAAGACAGAGTCAGCAATCAAATGGTTGAGCATGGTGCGATGAATGTGCTGAGCTGTGTATATCACAATGCAAGAAGCATCGTAGGAAAGCCAGATGAGCTCAGGACAGGGAAATATGATATTGTAGCCATTACTGGGACTTGGTTACACCCAACAGTCTGAGGGATTTAGAGGAACAAACTTGTAGGGAGATGGCAGACCATGCCAAGAAACAAAGGTTGATTCAGTTGGTGATTTTAACTTCCCAGATATTGACTGGGATTCCCATACTGTGAAAGGACTAGAAGGGGCAGAGTTTGTCAAATGTGCCCTTAATCAGGACGTAGAATTCCTGACGTAAATTGTGCAATAAGCTGTTAGGAAATGACCCAGGGCTGTTAACAGGGATTAGTGATCATAATGCCATGAAATTGAAAGTAAATATTGGAAAAAGAGTTCTGGACCATGGGTTGAGAATCTAAACTGGGGAAAGGTCAATTTTGATGGTATCAGAAAGGATCTGACAAGTGTGGTTTGGGACAGCCTGTGTTCTGGCAAAGGAGTAGTTGTAAGTGGGAGGCCTTCAGAAGTGAAATTTTAAGGGTGTGGGGTTTTTATGTGCCTGTCAAAATAAAAGCTGAAAGGTAACTGGTGCAGGGAACCTTGGTTCTCAAGAGATATTGAGGCCCCGGATATTTTGTTCCTCTAAATGCCTCAGACTGTTGGGTGCTGCCAAGACTCATTAACGATGACTCATTAATCATCATTCCAATTCCTGAGCTCATCTGACATTTTTTTTAGTCGTCTTCTGTTGGTTCCTAAAAGCTTCCCAATAGTTTTTGCTCTTTTGTTTGCCTTCTGGTTGGCTTCTCATTTCAGCCATTGTTGTGTCCTCCTGCCTTTCCAATGCTTCCACTTCTTTCGTAAGTATCGATCATTCAACTCCCGAGTTGCTGCCAGAAACTTCAGCCATTGCTGTTCCATTGTCACTCCAACTTGTTTTCCCTTTGAAGCAAGTTAGCCCTGCTTCTCCATCACAGAAACATGGAAAAGTTCAGCACAGAAACAGGCTATTTGGCCCATATAGTCAATGCCAAAAAAACATTTAAGCTGTCTAATACATCTACCTGCACCGGGACCATTGCCCTCCATACCCCTACCATCCAGGCTCCCATCCAAACCTCTTTTAAATGGTGAAACCGAGCTCACATTCATCACTTGTGCTGGCATCGCATTCCACACTCTCGCGACCATTTCAGTGAAGGGCTTTTCCACATATTCCTGTCAAATTTTCACCTTCCCCACTGACCCATGAACTCTGGTTGTCATCCCACCCAACCTCAGTGGAAAGAGCTGCTGGCATTTAACCTATCGTTTTCCTCATAGTTTTGTAGACTTCTAATAAATCCTCAAAGCAATGTATAATTTCCTTGTTTATGTTTAGAGACTTTTTTTAGGTGGATAAGATGATGAGGGGCATTGATCGTGTGGATAGTCAGAGGTTTCTTTCCCAGGGTTGAAATGGCTAACACAAGGGGGCATAGTTTTAAGGTGCTTTGAAGTAGATACCGAGGGGATGTCAGGGGTAAGTTTTTTTACACAGAAAATGGTGGGTGCGTAGAGAGTATTTCAGTTCCTGTGGGACCAGGCAATGAGCACCGATGCGGCTCATTGGGAACAGGGAATAAAACCAATGGAGAGAGACAACTGAGCCAGATCACAGGTTGGAAATGGCAGAACTGCCCCTATGTTATAGATTCTGGAAGAGCATCAGAGAGTTTGATGATCATTCCAGATACCAGCACTGTGCCCAGTTAGAAGATGATTTCTCTCTCCAACTTGGATTGAACTTTACTGTAAAAGTGTGATGTCAGCTCACACCTTGCCAACTCAAGTGATCTCATCTGAAATGTTGTCCCACACCCATTGATCGATTTTGTAAATCTTTTTACAGGTTAAATATGACAAGGAATTTCTCTACGGGAATCTCGAACACAACACGCCAGTTTTGCTGTCTCTGTCCAGATATTTAGGAAGAGGAGCAAGGGATTCACTCGATCATCAGAACAACTGGCGTGCCGGTCATTTTACACGGGGGGAATGCATTCATCTGCTCAGACAGTGGGAACGGATTCACTCGGTCATTTCAACTGAAGGTACATCAGCAAGTTCACACCGGACAAGGCCATTCACCTGTTGTAAGTGTGAGAAGGGATCTAGTCAGTTATCCCACTTGTGGACACACCAGTCAGTTCACACTGGGCAGAGGCTGGTCATTTGCTGAGTTTGTGGGGAATGAATCACTCGATCAACTAACCGAATGGCACACCAGTCAGTTCACACTAGAGAGAGGCCATTCACCTGCTCAGACTGTGGGAAGGGATTCACTTGCTCATCTAACCTGAAGGAACATCAGAGAGTTCACACTGGGGAGTGGCCGTTCACCTGCTCAGACTGTGGGAAGGGATTCACTTCATTGTCCCAACTGAAGGTACATCAGCGAGTTCACACCGGGGAGAGGCCATTCTCCTGCTCAGACTGTGGGAAGGGATTCACTTGCTCATCTAAACTAAAGGAACATCAGAGAGTTCACACTGGAGAGAGGCCGTTCACCTGCCTAGACTGTGGGAAGGGATTCACTTGCTCATCTGAATTGAAGGGACATCAGCGAGCTCATACTGGAGAGAGGCCATTCACATGCTCAGACTGTGGGAAGGGATTCACTCGACCATCCCACCTACAGCTGCACAGGTCTGTTCACACTGGGGAGCGGCCGTTCACCTGCTCAGACTGTGGGAAGGGATTCACTTGCTCATCTAAACTGAAGGAACACCAGCGAGTTCACACTGGGGAGAGGCCATTCACCTGCTCAGACTGTGGGAAGGGATTCACTTCTTCGTCCCAACTGAAGATACATCAGCGTGTTCACACTGGACAGAGGCCATTCACCTGCTCAGTGTGTGGGAAGGGATTCACTAAATCATCTCACCTACTTAGCCACCAGTCAGTTCACACTGGTGAGTGGCCGTTCGCCTGCTCAGACTGTGGAAAGGGATTCACTCAGTCATCTAAACTGAAGGAACATCAGAGAGTTCACACTGGGGAGTGGCCGTTCACCTGCTCAGAATGTGGGAAGGGATTCATTAAATCATCTCACCTACAGTTGCACAGGTCTGTTCACACCGGGGCGAGGCCGTTCACCTGCTCAGACTGTGGGAAGGGATTCACTTGCTCATCTAAACTGAAGATACATCAGCGAGTTCACACTGGGGAGAGGCCATTCACCTGCTCAGTGTGTGGGAAGGGGTTCACTCAGTCATCTGAACTGAAGGTACATCGGCGAGTTCACACTGGGGAGAGGCCATTCACCTGCTCAGACTGTGGGAAGGGATTCACTAAATCATCTCACGTACTGAGACACCAGTCAGTTCATACTGGCGAGCGGCCGTTCACCTGCTCAGACCGTGGGAGGGGATTCACTTGTTCATCTCAACTGAAGGTACATCAGCAAGTTCACACTGAGGAGAGGACATTCACCTGCTCAGTGTCTGGGAAGGGATTCACTCAGTCATCCCAACTGAAGGTACATCAGCGAGTTCACACTGGAGAGAGGCCATTCACCTGCTCAGACTGTGGGAAGGGATTCACTTGCTCATCTAAATTGAAGGAACATCAGAGAGTTCACACTGGAGAGAGGCCGTTCACCTGCTCGGACTGTGGGAAGGGATTCACTTCTTCATCCCAACTGAAGGTACATCAGCGAGTTCACACTGGGGAGAGGCCGTTCACCTGCTCGGACTGTGGGAAGGGATTCACACAGTCATCTCAACTGAAAGTACATCAGCGAGTTCACACTGGGGAGAGGCCGTTCACCTGCTCAGTGTGTGGGAAGGGATTCACTAAATCATCTCACCTACTGAGCCACCAGTCAGTTCACACTGGCGAGCGGCCGTTCACTTGCTCAGACTGTGGGAAGGGATTCACTTGCTCATCCGACCTGAGGGTACATCAGCGAGTTCACACTGGGGAGAGGCCGTTCACCTGCTCTGACTGTGGGAAGGGATTCGTTAAATCATCTCACCTACTGAGACACCAGTCAGTTCACACTGGCGAGCGGCCGTTCACTTGCTCAGACTGTGGGAAGGGATTCACTTGCTCATCCGACCTGAAGGTACATCAGCGAGTTCACACTGGGGAGAGGCCGTTCACCTGCTCAGTGTGTGGGAAGGGATTCTCTCAGTCATCTGAACTGAAGGTACATCAGCGAGTTCACAGTGGGGAGAGGCCATTCACCTGCTCAGTCTGTGGGAAGGGATTCATTAAATCATCTCACCTACTGAGACACCAGTCAATTCACACTGGCGAGCGGCCGTTCACCTGCTCAGACTGTGGGAAGGGATTCACTTGCTCATCGAAACTGAAGGTACATCAGCGAGTTCACACTGGGGGAGGCCGTTCACCTGCTCAGACTGTGGGAAGGGATTCACTTGTTCATCCCAACTGAAGGTACATCAGCGAGTTCACACTGGGAGAGGCCGTTTACCTGCTCAGTGTGTGGGAAGGGATTGACTCAGTCATCTCATCTACAGACACACAGGCAAGTTCACACAGGAGAGAGGCTGATCAGCTGCTGAGACTTTGGGAAGTAATTCTGTCAGCAAAATCAACCAAATGTGTATCATTGAGTTCACAGTGGGGAGAGGCCGTTCACCTGCTGTGAATGTGGGGAGCGATTCACTCAGGTCATTTAACCTTATGTAACTCTTGCTTCAGCTAGCAACTTAATATAGGGGGTGATAGCCCCTGAGCTTGGCCAAACCTAAGAAATCTTGTTTGTGTGAATGCTGCATGATGTGTCCCCTGTTACAAATCAGTACCCCAAAAATAACAAGTGCTACACAATATGCGATTAAACAATTGAGCTATTGAATTCTTACTTTGAGTATAGGATTAGTAAAGGAAACAATAAAAGTAAAATTGCCCGTTCTCTCCATTCGTGTCTTCTCATCTCTCCCTGGCAAAAGACCGTGAAAATCTACCTTCCAGACTCACAGGAAAGAACAATATCTTTCTCATTGGATAGCTAGGCACTCCAAAACCCTGTTATTTCTAGTCATAAGCTAAACATCGCTGCTGCAGAGAAACCATTAGCTCTGCAGTGAAACATAACAGAGAGACCATTACATTAGCAATGAAATCTCACAGCATTTTACACTTGTGACACACTACCGGGTTCACACAGGGGAGAAAGTTTCAATAAGCTGCATGCTGGATATTTGTCTATCACTGTTGCTAAAGCTATTTTGAGAGTGACTATCAGTGCTGAACTCTACAATTATTGCTGCTGCTCACCGCATCCAGTTCTGGGCATGGGAGGAGTTTCTTCTACTGCATATTAATATGACTGGGGTGGAGCGTGGCCAGTGAAGAACTGGAGCTTTGAAGCTTTGGCTCAAGTCGTTTTGGCAGATGGATTGTGCAATCAAGTCAATCAAGATTTGAATAGCTCCTGGAGGCTGCGCTTGTCTGTGAATGGAGTAACATCAGTTTCTGAGCTGCTCCTAATTTTGTCCCTTTCCGCCTAGTTTAAACCGAATTTAATATCTTCATTTGCAGATTCTTGAAGGGGAACAATGTGTCTTTGAGGAGTGGGAAGTACTTGTCTGAACCTAGTGATAAAGGCAACGGGAAAGGAAAGATGCAACAGGAAGGATCTGATGAAATGCCATTGTGGGCTGAAGATATGGCTTGGAAACAGTTCACTTAAAGACTAACTTGAAAAGAATGGTAATGAAATGATGTCATTTCTGGGAAAACTTAAGGATCTGGAAGCACAAGTCACTACACACAAAGAGGAATTGAAGATAATTAAGCAAAAATTGCTTGGAAGTAAAATAAAGTAAAACTCGTTTGGAAAGATATCGAAATAAGATTATAGACCTGGAAACTAGGTCTCACCGAAGGAATATACAAATTGTTGGGCTGCAAGAAGGAGTTGAAAATGGAGATTTAACTGCTTACATTGGTAAGCTTTTTCATACCTTATTTCCTTCTATATTATCACAGCCGCCAACTACAGAAAAAACACACAGAACACTTCGAGATCTCAAGATCCAAATAAACCAAGGGCTGTTCTGGTTTGTTCTCAATATTTTAAGATTGAAGGTCAAATAATGTGACAGGCAAGAAAAGAGAGTTTTTAGATTTGAGACATCTGAGCTCGGTTTTTATGAAGATTTTTCTAAGGAGGTAATGGAACAAAGATTAAAATTTACTCTGGTAATGAAACAGGGATATGATAAGAAATTGTTTCCTTCCTTGCGTAACCCAATGAGGATTAAAGTTCTTCCTCCTAATTCTCCTCCTCGTACATTTTGTGATCCTAAAGTTGCACTGGCATTTGTTTAAACTATACCTGCTTCGACTGCCGATTGAACTGTCTGGCACATTATCTGCATAATAGCATTTCGGAAAGAAGATTTATGAAGGCTACTTGGACACTTCATTGAGAGATTATTAAAAGAAGATTAGGGGACTTGTTTATTACTGCAGATCATTGTTTTTTTCGGTAAGAAGATTTATGGTTCAAGTATGACTGTTTAAATGGTTATTTGGACATTCGACGAAGAAAAAGCACATAAAAGGACTTACTCTTTTAACCTAATATCTGGTTTGATACTTTTTGTGTTTTTTTTTAATTAACTAACTGGTAGTTTTTCCTACTAATGGGGATATTTCCTTTTCTTATATATACTTAGTGGAGGTTTCAATTATTTGTATAATATTTAGTTTTAAAGATTGTGTTGATCTCTTATTCTGTTATTAAACACTATGCTTGGTTTCTCTAGGTAATATGTTTCACATTTTAATAACTGCTTATTTTTAAAATTCTTTTCAATATATTAGTATTTTGTTATATAATGAATATTATTGCATCTTATAACTGAATTTAAAGCTTTTTTAGGGGATTTAATGTTAATGTTAAGATGGAGCTGTTTTTCACTTTCTAAGAGATAACAATTTTTTGGTTTCCTCTTTGTTTAAAAAAAGATTAAATATAAACACGGGATAGTTTGTAGATGCTGGAATGTAAACATTTTCCTTTGTTGAGACTTTGTCGTTCCTCTTACAAGGTCAGTGGGTTCCATTTTTTAACGGGGGAGGGATAGAGAAACTTTTTTAATCTTTTGGACAGACAGAGCAGTCTTGGCTGTGTTTCCTATCATAGGATGCCTGCTTTTTCTGGGCTGTGGGGGGAGTGGGATGGGGTTAGAATTAGGTTTTTTTTCCCATTGGTCGGTTCCGGAGCATGTGTGTTTTCTGTGTGGTTGTATTCTCCATCGCCACCATTTTTGATCATCCCGTATTGGTCTGTGCTCGGCACATGTGTAAAGTAGAATAAAATTATAGTATGGAATCTAAACAGATTAATGTAATAAGTTAAAATGTACGTGGTTGGAATCATCCTATCAAATGTAAAAAGACTTTTAAAATCATTAATCAATTTCAACCTGATACAATTTTTGCCCAGGAGACACATATCAAGGCGGGAGATCAAAATAGGTTTTTTGGATCGTGGAAGAGTTTGCAATTTCACTTCACTTCTCAAAGTAAAACTAAAGGAGTGTCTATTTTTATTAAATCCAGTATTTTGTTCATTCAAGAGGATATTGTCAGATTCTTTACTAGATTTTTAATTGTTAGTAGGGTAATTTGTAACAGAAAAGCTGTTTTGGTCAATTTGTCCGGTCCTAACTTAGATGTTTTTTTAAAAAAAATGTATTTACTTTACAGTCTCATTTAAATGAATATATGTAGATAATGGGCAGGGATTTTAACTGTTGTTTAAATCCTTTGATTGACATGAGCTCAACCAACCAGTAATTTCCAAATCACTCTGCATTACTTATTAATTCCTTTTTGACTGATTTTTGGATTGATTGAATTATGCAGATACTTACACCCCGATGATAGAGATTTTTTTTTGTCGCATGTTTATAGAAAATTATTCAAGGATCGATTATATTATAGTTGACCTTTGCTTCTTGCCTAGTGTTAAGAATTGTGGATATGACACTATCGCTCTATCTGCTCATGCAGCTTTCAGTTTGTCTTTCGAATTTGATGATGCAATCCTTGCCCACCCACCTTGGCGCCTGTCTCAGACATCATTGCAGAATTCAGACTTTGTTAGCTTCATTGAAAACCAGGTAAAATATTTTTTTTCTTTTTAATGTTATATGGGGTACATCTAAATTAATCATATGGGATATATTTAAAGCATTTTAAGGTGGTCAGATCATTTCTTAATCTGCTAACCTGAAAAACCAGGATAAAGTAGAATTAATAAGATTTCAAAACAAGTTAAAGACTTGGATAATATTTATGCTATTTCCCCTAATATTGACTGATTTTAACAAAGGATGGAACTTCAATCACAATATAATTTATTATTAACTCATCCTATTGAAGGCTATTAGCTTCAGCTAAAACATCAATTTTGTATGTTTTGAGATAAAAACAACAAACTGCTTGTATCTCAATAAAAAACGGCCTGAGTAAAACGGCAAATTTTGAAAATCTGTAGGAAAGATGGTACCCTGGCTTGGGAATATGAAGACATTGATAAGATTTTTCAAGGTTTTTATAATGATCTTTATAAATCTAAATTTCCAGTCGATTCTTCTAAAATGATTTTTTTTTCTTATGGAAGATTGTTTTTCCTCGAATTTCAGTTAAGGATCAAAAAACTCTTGATGCCCAAATTACTGAAGCCAACATTCATAAAGCTAATTTTTCAATGGCATCTGGTAAGGCCCCTGGTCTTGATGGCTACCCTGTAGAATTATATAAAAAAAATGGAAAATTTCTCTCTTGGTATATGTAGGAAATGCTTAAGGACTCTTTTGTGAAAGGCAATTTAAACTTTACTTTTTATGACGCTTCTAATGCTTTAATTCTTAAAAAGGATAAAAGTCATTCTGATCGTGCCTCATATAGACCTATTTCATTACTGAATGATGATGCTAAGATCCTGTCAAAGATAATGGCCAAGTGGTTGGAAAATTTTTGGGTAAAGTTATTTTTATAGATCAAACAGGCTTTAGAAACGGCCATTATTCCTTTTCAAATGTTCGGAGATTATTTAACATTATATACCCGTCTTCTTTTAAAACCCCACAACGTGTCGTCTCTCGATGCTGAAAAAGCATTTGATCAATTTGCATGGAAGTATTTGTTTAATTTTTGGAGAAATTTGGTTTTGGTGTTAATGTAAAAAAATTGGATTAGAATGATATATAAAACTCCTATTGCCTCTGCTATTACTAATAATTGTAGATCTCTTTTTTCAGCTTTCACGGAGGACAAGACAAGGTTGTCTATTAAGTCCTTTGTTATTTAACTTAAAACTAGAATCCCTTGGTATCACTCTTCCTGAAGCTAAAGATATTTTTGGGATTCTTGTGAATGAGATTTCTCTAAGCTGACGATTTTCTGGTTTATATATCTAATCCCAAAGAATCTCCCTGCCTTGCTAAAATTATTTAATGAATTTGGAGATTTTTCAGGATATAAAATAAATTTTAATAAAAATGAACTGTTTCCTTTAAATTAATCTGTTTCCATATATGTAATACTCCTTTCAACATTATGGATTCTTTTAGATATTTATGCGTTATAATCTGTTTAAAAAAAAGGATCTTTACAAAGCTAATTTTGTTCCCTGAGTAGATTCTATGAAGTATTTATTTAGTGGATGGAACCCACGTACATCTTCACTTGTTGGTCACATCCATATAGTCAAAATGATGATTTTACCAAAATTGTTATATTTATTTCAGAATATCCCTGTTTTTTTTTTTTTGATCTGATTGATTCTATTATCTCATCTTTTATTTGGAATGATAAAAGACCAAGAATTAGTAAACGTCACTTACAAAAATTGAAAAGGATGGAGGTCTTACTTCGCCTAACTTAAGAATGTATTCCTGGGCTGTTAATGTGCAATATATGTCCTTTTAGTTACACGGGGTTGACAAGAACAAATCGCCAGTTTGGGTAGATTTGGAATTGAAAGTTGTGAAACAGTTTTATTTAACCTCTTTATTGGGAGCTGCTTTACCTATACAATTAGCTAAAGTTGCTAATTTAAATTTATGCCCTTTGATTAAATATTCTTTACAAATTTGGCTCCAATTCCGTAATTATTTAATCTTAAAAAATTTAAACTTTCTAGTTTAATTTATTGAATTTTTTTAAGCATTCTTTGAGTGATCCAATTTTTTTACTTTGGCAAAATAAAGGCATTAATTCTTTTTTGAATCTATTTAAAGAAGATAGACTGATGTCTTTTGAACAATTAGTTGATAAATATTCTCATTCTTACTCATAATTTTTACAATACCTTAAAGTTAGACAGTTCTTACAAAAACATTTAACTAATTTTCCTTACATATTGAATGCAGGCTTGTTAGGTACTATTACGAGTATGAACCCACTGATGAAGGGTTCCATTGGAAGAATTCATAATTTACTATTACAATGGGATAAGTGTCCTTTATTTAAGATTAAACAAGATTGGAACTTAATTTGTCTTTAATGATGGAGGACTGGACACGGATTCTGAAGTTGGTTAACTCTTCTTTGATTTGTGCTAGTCATGCAGTGATTCAGTTTAAAGTTGTACTCATTACTATTTGACGAAGGAGAGATTGTCTAAAATATTTCCTAATTTTGACAGTTATTGTGATAGATGTAAAAGTGAGCCAGCTACACTGACACAGATGTTTTGGTCTTGTTCTACACTGAAACGGTTCTGGAAGTCAGTTTTTTTCTACAATTTCTAAAACGCTTAAAATTAATTTACAACCTAACAAATTAACTGTACTTTTTGGAATAATTCTTTAAAATATCCAAGCTATTTCTTTGTCTGACAAACATGTTATTGCCTTTGTTACAATGATAGTTAGGAGAGCCATTCTGTTGAAGTGGAAAGGTATGTCGGCTCTTACTCTGTTACAATGGTTCTCTCAAGCGATGCTACGTCTTAGTTTGGAGAAAATTAGAAGTCGAGCCTTTGAACCTGTGTTTGATTTTGATAAAAGAAGGGTTTCATTTGCTCATTATTACCATTGAAGTTAATTGATAATTTTCTCCATGATCTAATTGTATTTTTTTTCTTGCTGGCGGTTTGCTGGTTATCTTCAGAAGCTTTTTGCATGGCGCATGACTCCGGAGTTGAACGCTTAATATGTTTTTTCCTCACTTTTCTTTGCTTTAGTGTTTTTCTTTTCTTTTCTTTTTTTTGTGTCACCATATTTTTCAATCTTTAAAACAATGTTTTTTTTTTTCCTTTACACATCGTAAGTGTTATTTACTTCGATGTACTCTTGTTATTTTGAACAATAATAATGAAAAGATTTGAATAGTTCAGACTCAGCAGAAAGCAGCTGACTGGGCAATCGAGGGCAGGTGACCAAGCAGTCTGATTGGGTAATCGTAAATTGAATAGCTCAACAAACAAATAAAAAGAGGGGTAGATCAAGTAGAGTGGCCAGTGAATGAGTGGGGCCAGAGCAGCAGTGGAGCTTTGAGGCTTTGATTCGAGAGGTTTTGGCGAGCAGAGGCGGAGGACGAACTTGCTCCCAGTGGGTAAGGCCGGGTAAGGTTCTTTAATTAATTTAATTAACTTAGGACTTGGTGATGGAGGTAGTAGGTAGGGCAGTCCAGTGCTCCGATTGTAGGATGTAGGAGTCAGGGACAACACAGTTGCCTCTGATGACTATACCAGCATGGGAAGCATCCAGTTTCAGCTCTTGTCAAACCGAGTTAGGAAACTGGAGCTGGATGAACTTCGGATCATTCGGGAGGCAGAGGCAGTAATAGGTAGAAGTTTCAAGGAGACAGTTTCCCTTAAAAATCAGGAGACAGGTAACTAACTGGGTGACTGTCCGGAGAGGGAGGGGGAATAGACAGAGAGAGCAGAGCACCCCAGTGGCCGTTCCCATCAACAATAAATTTACTGTTTTGGATATTGTTCATGGAGATGACCTACCAGGGACAAGTTGTACTGGTCGTGTCTCTGGCAGTGACTGGCCCATTTGCTGAGAAAGGAAGGAGGGAAAAGAGGAGTGCAGTAGTGATTGGGGATTCGATAGTTAGGGGGACTGATAAAAGGTTCTGTGGGAAAGATCGAGAATCCTGGATGGTGTGTTGCCTCCCTGGTGCTAGGGTCCGTGATTTCTTGGATCGAGTTCTCGGTATTCTCGGGAAAGAGGGTGAGCAGTCAGCTGTGGTCCGAGTGGGGACCAATGACATAGATAGGAGTAGGGATGAGGTCCTGAAGAAGGAATATAGAGAGTTAATATAAAAGTTAAAAAGCAAGGGTGGTAACCTCAGGATTGCTGGCAGAGAGGGTAGGAACTGGAAGTCATGGCAGTTGAATGGTTGGCTGAAGAGTTGGTGCAGGGGAAATGGGTTCAGATTTCTGGAACATTGGGATCTCTTCCGGGAAAGGTCTGACCCGTACACAGTGGACTGGCTGCACATGAACTGGAAAGGGACCAATATCCTGGCTGCCAGGTTTGTTAGAGCTGTTGGAGAGGGTTTAAACTTGTTTGGCAGGGGGTGGGAATCAGAATGTGAGTGCAGAGATTAGGATACAAGGACAAGGGCATGATGCTATGTGTTCTAAGTTGGTGAGGAAGGACAGGCAGGAGATAAAACATAAATGTCGCCACAGAGGGGTTGAAATGTTTCTATTTCAATGCTAAGAGTATTAGGAATAAAATGCATGAACTTCGAGCATGGATCAGTATGTGGAGTTATGACACTGGCCGTTACTGAAACCTGGCTGGAGGAAGGACAGCATTGGCTGATGGAGGTACCGAGGTTGAGGTGTTTTAAAAGGAATAGGATGGGAGGTAGAAAGGTGGGGGGGGGAGTAGCAGTACTGGTCAGGGAAAGTTTCACGTCTATAGAAAAGGGAGGATGCTGCAGAGGGCGTATCCATTGAGTCGGTGTGGGTGGAAGTCAGAAAAAGGAAGAGAACAATCACGTGTGCTGGGAGTAGTCTATATGCCCCCAAAGAGCCCTCGGGACACCGAGGAGGAGATAAGAAGACAGATTTTAGAATGGTGCAGGAAATACAGGGTTGTAGTTATTGGTGATTTCACCTTCCCTCATATTGACTGACACCACCTGACTGCAAGGGGCTGAATTTGTCAGGTGTGTTCAAGAAGGATTCCTGATACAGTATGTGGACCGGCCGATGAGAGGAGAAGCCATACTGGATCTAGTTCTAGGTAATGAACCTGATCAGGTGGCAGAGCATTTTGTTGAGAGTGACCTCAACTCCCTTAGCTTCAGTATTGCTACGGAAAAGGATAAACAGGCAATGGGAAAGTGTTTAACTGGGGAATGGCTAACTGAAGGGATGAGGCAGGAACTAGCAGGAGTAAATTGGAAACAGATGTTCAAAGGTGAAAGCACATAAGTAACGTGAAGGAGGTTTAGGGAACACCTGCGCTGGGTTCAGGATAGGTTTGTCGCACTGAGGCAAGGAAAAGGTGGTAGGAAAACGGAACCGTGGCTGAGAAAACACATGAGGCAACTCGTCAAGCGAAAGAAGAAAGCATATGTTAGATATAAGAAGCAGGAAGCAGGAGAGGCTCATGAGAAATATAGGTTAGCGAGGAAGGAGCTTAAGAAAGGATTTAGGAGAGCTTGAAGGCGGCATAAGAAGGCCTTGGCATCTCGGATTAAGGAAAACCCCAAGGTGTTCTATGCGTATGTGAAGAGCAACGATGACAAGAATGAAGATGGGGCCGCAAAAGGATAAGGAGGTCAACATGTACCAGGAAGCGCAGGCGGTTGGGACGGTAATAAATGGATACTTTGCTTCAGTGTTCATAAGTGAAAAGGATCTTGATCAGGGTGAGGTCGAAATAGAATAGGCCTGTGTGCTGGAGAATGTGGAGATTAAGGAAGAAGGTGTTGGATTTTCTTAAAAACCACAAATCCCCAGGTCTGGACGAGATATACCCCTGGTTGCTGTGCCAAGTGAGAGAAGAGATCGCTGGAGCAGCAGCTATGATCTTTGATTCCTCTTTGGCTGCAGGGGAGGTGCCGGAGGATTGGAAAACGGCTAATGTAGTTTCCTTGTTAAAAAGGTAACAGAGAAACCTGGTGAGACCTTCTATAGCCCGGTGAGTCTTACGTCGGTGGTCTGCAAACCATTGGAAAGGATTCTTAAGGATACGATCTACGAGCATTTGGAGAAGTACAGTCTACTCAAGGATAGTCAACATGGCTTTCTGAAGGGAACATAGTGCTTCATGAGCCCAATTGAGTTTTTTGAAGAGATAAAAAAATAAATTGATGAGGGTAGGACGGTAGATGTCTACATCGATTCTAACAAGGCATTTGACAAGGTCCCCCACGAGAGACTCATCCAGAAAGTCATGAGGCATGGGATCAGTGAATCCTTGCTGTTTGGATAAAAAAATGGTTACTGGAGGAAAGCAGGCGTTAGTTGTGGAAGGAAAGTATTCTGCATGGAGATCGGTGACTAGTGGAGTGCTGCAAGGATCAGTCCTGGGACCCCTGCTGTTTATGATATTTATAAATGACCTGGATGAAGACGCAGGAGGATGGATCTGTAAGTTTGCGGATGAGACGATGATTGGAGGAGTTGTGGATGGAGCTGTAGGTTGTCGAAGGTTACAAGAGGGTATGTACAGATTGCAGCGTTGGCCAGAATAGTGGCAGATGGAGTTCAATCTGATTAACTGTGCGGTGATCCATTTTAGAAGGATAAACCAGAAGGCTGAGTACAGGGTTAATGGTCAGTTACTTAAGTGTGTGGATGAACAGAGGGACATTGGGGTTCAAATCCATACGTCCCTCACGGTCGCTGCACAGATTAATATAACAGTTAAGAAGGCCTAGGGGATGCTAGGCTTCTTTAATACGGGGATTGAGTTCAAGAGTAGAGAGGTCATGTTGCAAATCTACTAAACTTTGGTGAGACTACACTTAGGGTATTGTATTCCATTCTGGTCAACTCATTATAGGAAGGATGTGGAAGTTATGGAGACGGTGCAGAGGAGATTTACAGGGAAATTGTCTGGATGGGAAAACAAGTGTTTTGAGGCATTGTTAGCAGAGCTGGGACTTTTTTCTTTGGAGAATAGAAGGATGAGAGGGCTCTTTATTGGAGATCTACATGATTATGAGAGGTATAGATAAGGCTCTATCCAGTACCTGTTTCCCACGGCACAGATAGTAAGCACCAGAGGGCCTACCTACACAATTAAGCTAAGGGGGAGCAGTTTATGGGAGACATGAGGGGTATTTTCTTTTACACAGAGGGTTGTAAGTGCCTGGAATGACTTGCCAGGGATTGCCAGGGATTTCTGTTGCAAGCTCTATAACAGAGAACATTCCCAGAATGAAACAAAGCAGCTGAATGGCGTTAGCTCATTGGTCTATCATAACAAAGTCTATGGAATCTCGGAATTGACAGGACCATGAATAATAATTCTGAAACCGAGAGGTGAGCCTAAGAGTATTGAGTAACAGCATTCACTGAATTCTCAAATCGTCATTTCTTCTTATTTGAGATTTTGCAACTTCTTGTCAATCTTCCTCATCACAGCTGGGATTATATTTCAGTAACATCATGATTATTTCTTACCCCAGATGTTGGAAGACACGTCAGCCTTGTGCAGTATTGGATATTCAGCATGGTGGGTCAAGTATAAATGAATGACCATCGAGATTTATCAGATCAGAGTTCCTTCGTCTGGATTATAGGTAGCCGGAAGACAGGCTGGATCTCACACAGAATATTTGAAGCATTGGACCTTGTGGGAAAGATATATTATTTGATCATTGCCATTATTGGTTTCCTGGTACGAACAGAGGCAAACTAACAACTGCTTTTCTGTGTGAGCGGTATTTGGATTCATTCAGTTACCAACAGTGTTCTGATGGGGTTGCATCAGTGAGAGAGGAGCCGACATTGTGATAAAACGGAGCAACACACACAAAATGCCGGTGGAACGCAGCGGGCAGCATCTATAACTGACGAAGGGTCTCGGCCCGAAACGTCGGCAGTGCTTCTTCCGATAGATGCTGCCTGGCCCTCTGCGCTCCACCAGAATTTTGAGTGTCTTGCTTGAATTTTCCGCAGCTGCAGATTTCCACGTGTTTGCCGTGTCAAAACCGAGTTGGCTGAAAATATCCCGGCAGGTGAAAGTGATGAAGAGTAGAAGATCGGGGAGATGGACTCATGGCAGGCATTTGTGATTTATCAATGCCTGGTCACTTGTCGAAGTAAACGCCAATAATCCAGCGCACTCGTCACCTTTACGGGCTACTTGGAGTTGCACCAATAACGCGACAGGCTTTACATTCAGATTTTAAGATATTGCTGCAAATCTGAAGAGGAATCATGACGGGAATCGACTCGTCAGTGATATTGAAGAGAATATTAGAACGTTTTTGACATTAACAGCCCTTTCGGCCCAGTGATGCTCTCCAAAGTCTTCTTTATAGTGAATCGAAATAACTATCTCGTTTAGATCTGGAATTCTCTCAGGTAGTGCTCTCAACCAGAAGGCTAGATAGCTTGCTACGTACGTCCATGGGTTAGGAGGAAACCCATCAGTGCCCGTTAGAGCCAGACGGGGTAAGGCTCATGCAAAAGGCCGCTGTGGGTCCATGAACGTCGAAGCATTTGGAATAATGCTGCAGTAATTTGCAGCAAACGCTAAAAAATCAGATGTTTACAAGTACCTACATTATCTTTTCTTTGGACGTTGGGTGGAATAAGCAAGGGCGCACAAGATTCCTGAAACATTCAGCGGGTCAGAAAAAACGATTAAAAGTGAAAATTAGAAATTTCTGATCGGATACGAAAACATTCCGTGAAAGAACCCCGATCACCAGTAGTTGCAGAATTTAAAATAAGCGAGGCAAACGGGTCTCCTGTGGGCGCGGGACAAGCCGGGAGTCGAGGCGGAGACAAAGACATGCGAACCGGGGCAATTAATTTGCCTTCAACTTTCCGTTCTATGAATGGGCAGAGCCGGAGGGAGCAGGGCTTCGCCGTATGGGGATAGTGCCAGAAGATTGGTAACGGGAACGCGGCAGTCAGCATCGCTAAGAAAGTTGCTAAAGTGCCCAGACTACACATGGGGGGAAAAAAAAACAAACAAACCAATGCTGGAAGATTTAAGTTGAATTCTCCAAATGCCCTCGACGATCAATTGAAAATGTTCCTTCCCAAACGTTACTCCTCTTCCAGTACCGAGTACAATACCCTTTCACCAAGCATGAACTCGTTTGTGGTGTCTGCCACGCCCAATTTAAACTGTTTAAACTTCCAGAAATGAACTACCATATACTTAAAGTTCGACTGTTCTGAATTTCCAGTTAATCCCTGCCTTCAGACACAGCTAGTGGCGAGAAATAAATTCACGCATTCTTTCTTTTTTTTCTCCCAGTGAGTTTAGTGGCGATTGTGATCTTGTCCCGCGAGAAGTGTGGTCTCTCCATCTGTACCACTCGATACTTGGTGGCCATGGCTACGGCGGATCTGCATCTATCGTCTTTGAGATCATTCTGTGGCGGGTCAGTTATTACTACTTTCCCGGGACATTCCTGGACGTCACTCCAATATGCAGTATGATCTTCCTCCTGAAAGAGACAGCCACATAAATGTCTGGCTGGTTCATTGTCACTTTCACGTTTGATTGGTTTGTCGCTTTTTGTTGCCAGAAGCTAAAAGCAAAATGTTGCACCGGGAAAACTGCGGCTGTGGTTCTGACAACTAGTGGTGTTCTGCTCTTTTGTAAAAATGTGCCTTACTTCTTTGTTAGCAAGCCTGCGAAAGTGATTGACAATAAACCCTGGGAGTGTTTTCCAAAACCGAGCTCCTATACTGAAGCTGGGTGGGTAGGATATCGATCGTATTTCGTCGTTATCACGCCGTTACTGCCATTTGTTTTAATACTGCTGTTTAACGCTCTGACAGTCAGACACATTATAGTGAATAGTCGCGTCCGTAAGACGTTGAAGGGTCTAAGCAAGACGGAGAGCCGCAGTGACCTGGAGATGGAGAGCAGGAGGAGGTCTGTGATTTTACTTCTCACCATCTCCGGAAGCTACATCATCCTCTGGTCAGTATATGTTGCCGAATTTCTTTACCATCCCATTGCCGGGCTAGATCAAAATAATTACAATGACTCGGAGTACATATTTCAACACACCGGATACATGCTGATGATATAAAGTTGCTGCACAAACACGTTCAATTCAGTCCAAGTTCAGAGAGCAGTTCATCAGCGCAGCGAAATATCCGTTGTCGTCAATAATTCAACTAATTAATAAACACAATATCTAATTCCAGCAAGACAAGGTATTAGTATTTTCTATCTTCACACAACAGAACCTGCCGTTTTATGAGAACGTAGAAGCGGCGATAATAAAACAGGCTTAGAGCCCGAGAGAGACACCGCACAGGAATAGATTCTTCGGCCGCTTTTAAACATTCCCGCTTTTGTATTTGTTTTTAATTCTACAGCATCATATCCCCACCCAACATATTCAACACCTGAACAGTAGAAATTAATTCCATTCGTTTCCTTAGACTTTTGCAGACGATGAAATGAAAAGGAAAGTCAAATAATCTACAGGAACTTACAGTAACCCTTACATGTTCTTGATATTATATAAATCTGTTAATGAGATGTGTTAGCACTACAGAACTCGTGCATGCTATTCATAATTGCACAGGTTTCTATGGAAATTCCCATTTCATAGTCTGCTTCAAGAAAGGAACGTCGTTTCCTGATTTGTAATAAATTTCCATCCGAGCAAACTGCATCCTCTGCATTCACTCCAGTACAATCGCATGTTCATTATAATTTTAGTTTTTATGTGAAAGCTGGTAAAATTTCAGAGACAGCGGGGGGGGGGGGAGGGAACGGAGATAAAAGTGATGCGTTGACAGATGGTGGAGAGAGAATCGAAGTAAGAGAAACGGTGGGAGAGAGGTGGAGGGAGAGAGACATGGGAGAGAATGTAGACGAGGGAAGAGACAGCGAAAGAAAGAGACGGGGACGAGGGGAGAGAGAGGGCGAGAGAGATTGGTCAAAGAGAGACGTTCGGGGACAGGTAGGTCTGGAAGTGAAGAGAGTATGGGACCGGACAGGAGACGGCGTAGAGAGAGTGTGCGTGGAGAGGGGAAGGAACTGGACAGAAAGAGACGGGAGAGAAACAATCTGTAACAGAGTGTGGAAGACTTGGGAGAATGAGACTTGGCATTTGGTGTGGAGAATGAGACAGGGAGGGAGCCCTCTGTAGAGATTCCGCGGGGTGGTTGGATTATAGAGAGCCCAGTAGTGTGATGTGTTCTTGGATGAGAAGTGCGACCGCGGTGAGGAGAACGATCTGCAGTAGAGAGATTTGGAGTGGGGAGAAACCGCGAGTGGGATGGCCCGGAGGAAGAAAGACACTGAGGAAAAGAGTTAAACCGGGTCAGGGAGCAAGAGAAGGGAGGGGAGAGTTTAATCTGAGAAAGAGAGCCTCAGGTTCTAGAAAGTGAATGTAGGAGAAAGAGAATGGCCGATAGAGAGCTCAGAGGAGCGCAGACGTATGGGGTTGGGAAGGGAGCGTGAATGTGGGATAGAGTTCGGGGTTGGGCTAACGAACCGGAGTTGGAGAGAAACTGGAGGCGGGGGGGGGGGGGGGCAGAGACTGTAAAAGACAGGAGGGAGGAGAAAGAGATCGGGGGATATGGAGAGACAGGTGTCCGGGAGTCTGAAGAGAGAAAGAAGGGGGAGATAAATGCGAGAGAAAAGCCGGGGAGACAGAGAAGGAGGAGAAGACTATGAGAGAAAAATCAGTAGAGGGAATGAGAAACTGGGAGAGAGTGCAGGAGAGAGGGAGAGAGAATTATAAACTTGCCCTTACAATCTGTGATATAAAGACCGGTGCTTTCAACTGTGTATGACACTTTGCTAGGCCTCATTCATATGTTGTATATTTCCTATTGCTATCTGACTGCAGAAGCATCACACCTCCATTTCTGACAGACTCGTCTATTGCATTCCGTTTTTAGTACATCTGTCCGACCGTATATCAGTGAACCCAAATAGAAAGTCAGTGACGAGTCTGCGATTTTTCTGCTGTCATATATTTTAAACTCTTTCTCTGCTCCCTTTATTACAGGAGAATCACTTTAGCTGTCTAACCCTACTGCACCTCTTGTGAATTAATAAGTCTCGATCATGTTACCATTCGATCTTCTTCCACCTAGGATAAAGACGAACCTATTGAATATTTCTGCACGTCTGTAGTTTCAGTTAAAGGTGAATAATTCAAAAAGGTTACTTAGCATTATCACCCACTTTATGAAAGTAGCGAAGTTGTGTTGCCTGCGTTATGAAACATACAGTAAGTGGTTTCACGTATGCTATAAAATGTGTAGTTCTGATGGTCACAGTTCGATACAGATGTGATTGCACTACATGAATGTCCAGAAGTGGGACATGGGTGAATATTACGTGGGATCTAATATTTCACCAATGAGGAGCCTTTGAAAAGGCAGTGTTTCATTTCTGGGACGTAGAACAATCTGAACAGACGTAACAGTGTAATTCAAATGATGAGAAGCATAAATGGGTTCAAGCGGGAGCAATCTGTTCCAACAACAGGTGTGTCAACGCTTTGGTTTATTGTGAAGCACAGGAGGAAAAAAGTTTATTCAAACCGTCGGTGACTGCCATTCGGAATTACTGTAGTTTGGGAAGGGTAGAATCTGGCAAACGTTTAGAAGCAGTGAAGACTACCACTGCGTGCCGGCAAATGAAGGTTTAGATTAACTAATTATTTTCCCTTGGACCTGACTGAAGGTTACAAAATCAGGAACGCAAATTACTGTCGGCCACCAGAATAAATTTCTCGTGTTCGAAATGACAAATTGTCGAGGACACGGTCATTGATGAGAGGGGATACGTTTAAAAGAATCAAGTTGGACAAATGCACGAGACCGAATGTGACAGCGACATTCGGTTGCTTTTCGGGAGGTACATGAAACGAAGCAGATGGACTGCACGGATTGGTTGTATTTGGCATCATGGAAGGCACCGATATCATGGGCCGGAAGTTCATGTGATGGACTGTCCTATGTTCCGGGAGTGTCCGAACTCCGGAAGAAGCCATTTGATCACATAAATTCTTCTCGCATCTTTTTTTCTTTCTTTCTTTTTATTTATTGAAGCTTGGGCATACAGTCCACCTGAACTGAGAATTTCTCAGCTCAATTCATGCGGAATTTGTTCCTTGTTTGGGTAACAAATGGCAGTGTGTAGATATGTAAACAGTGCGGGCTCACGAGGAAAATGCAGCGTATGGGTCGAGACTTCCCTGGCATTTACGGAGAAAATGATCCCTTCATAATGCTGAGAGAAGTGGTGAACTGGAGAGTTGCAGCCGGCGGTTACATCAAATTCTCAATGATTTCGTGCGGATATTAAACTGAACAAATCGTTAATGCAGTTGGTCACTTGTTGGTTTGAAGTGTGAAATGCTTCTCCCGCAATGCTGGGCGGGTGTGTTTAAAGTTTGTCTGTGTGAAATGTATACCGTAAATGTCAGATACATTTTTAAACACATTTAAGATCAGTCTAAATTTAATGATATTCGATGCTGCTGTCATTTACACCTCACCACACTTTACACCACACGCTGCCGGAGCAGTGCTGCCAGGATTATCAAGGACATGACCCACCCAGCCAACACATTTTCTGTCCCACTTCCCTCCGGGAGAAGGTGCAGGAGCATGAAGATTCGTTCGACCAGATATGGGATCAGATTCTTTCCAACTGTGATAAGACTGCTGAATGGATCCTGACCGGGATCTGGGCCGTACCTTCAAAATATCCGGACCTGACTTGCACTATCTTACTTTCCATTTTCTATTTTCTAATTACGATTGATAATTTAAAATTTTATTGTATTTACTTCGACTTGTACTCCAGGGAGCGCGAAGCAAAGAAATAAATATCACTGTGATGATTGTACTCTCTAACATCAATTGTTTCGTGACAGTAAAGTATAACGTATAAAGTATTTTCCATAGAGTTACTATGTTTAAACTGACTTCTGGGGTATTTTATGATATACCACATATTTATATATCCTACTGTACATCACAAACTAAATTCGTCATGTTTCACAGTGAACCACTTCTTCCAAGCTTCCCGCATTTTACTCAATGTAGGACTTCTGTTTTATTTCTCGACGTCATTCCGACTTTATCTCAAATTCATGTATTCATCTCTCTCTCTCTCTCTCTCTCTCTCTCTCTCTCTCTCTCTCTCTCTCTCTCTCTCTCTCTCGCCCCCTCTCTCTCTATCCCCCTCTCTCTCTTTTACCACCCTCTATAATCAACAAGCACCCATCATTCGACATGTAACACAGGAAGAAGTAGACAGAAGCTCTCCCCCATCTATCTGTCTCTGTCTCTCTCTCTATTTATCTCAGTCTCCCTCTCCTTCTCTCGGGGAAAGACCGTGATTAACATCTAATATGATCTTTGAAACTACGTAGTTGCATTTTACATGCTGCGGCACACCCGGCTCCATTTGTAATTACATTGAATACTTTCGTTAATGCGCGGGCGCGCGCGCGCACACACACACACACACACACACACACACACACACACACACACACACACACACACACACACACACACACACACACACACACACACACACACACATACACACACACACACACACACACACGCACACACACACACACACACACACACACACACACACACACACACACACACACACACTTACTAAACGGCAGGGCATTGAGGAGTGCCGTAGAATGTAGGATCACTGAACCATATTCGCTTGAAAGTCGTAAGGAGATAACATGATCATTTGGCAGATTGCCCTTCATACATCAAAGATGTCGTTGAGGTCTAATATGGAGTATTGTGTGCAGTTCTGGCCACCTGCCTACAAACGACATTGCAGTAGGATTGAAAGAGTAAAGAAAATAGTTACAGGATTGTTACCGGGACCTGAGGACCTGACCTACAGGGAATGGGTTCATTCTTGAAAACGCAGGAGAATGGCAGAAGATTTGGTGGAGATATAGAAATTCAAAGAGGGTAGAGATGTGGTAAATGCAAGCAATCTGCATTCCACTGATCGTGGGAGAGGCTGTGTGAATGGTGAAATGTTTCAGGGTAGCGACTAGCGCCATTCCGTTACAACTCGGTTCGTCAGAATCTTCTGTGAATGCGTGGGTTTACTCCGATTGATCCAGTTTCCTACCACAGTCCAAAGATGTGCCTTTTATAAGGATAATGTTTCGTTGTAAACTATACCGTGTTAAATCAATGGATTGCTGGAGGCGCGGCTCAGGGGTTTGGAAGGGTCTATTCTGCGTAGTATCTCTATGTAAATTATATTAAATTATTTCAGTGGTTTTACGAATGAAAATGGCTCAAATTAACATCATTCTCGACAGATAGCAGGATATTATTGAGATAAAAAATAAAATCCTAAGTCATTTGTGGCCACAGTCCTCGGCACCACAGATGAAATGATTGGAGCGGCGAGCAGTTCAGGATCATACACACACACAAAGCACATTACTACGAAATAGAGCGAAGTTGGAGACTGGGAATGGCGAAGACCACACCAGTTTGGCCAGTATTAGGGAGTGTGAACCTCAGAGAATGCGAGTGCATTTCAATAAGAGTTCCGCGACCACGTGCTGCTGGATGCGATTGGTGCATGTCAGACTTAAGCGGTCATACCCTTTCCATGACCATAATAGTTTGCGGCATTTTTTGTGCAGTAATCGTTTGCCATCACCTTCCTCTGGGCAGTGTTTTTAGAAGATGGGTAATCCCGGCCGCAGTCAATACTTTTCAGAGTTGTTCTACCGGACGTTAGTGTTCACATAACCAGGATTTCTGATACACAGCAACTGCTCTCATACGACATGTTGTCATAAGGCCCCGAGCGCCCTGTCCTCGTCTAATGCCTCCTTGGACACGGCGCAGAGCCACGTGACACCACGGGAACAAGATGGTTCTAATACCTACAGAAGACATAGAAATACAATGGTGTGCAGAAAAAAACATTGCCGGAATGTGCTGGAACTTGAGTCTGCCGCTTAAGGGATAAGTTTAATAAGTTGTGAATATATTCCCCACAGTGTAGGAGAATGAGGGGAGATTTGAGTAAGATATATACTGTACATTTATGAAGGATATAGATGGGGTCAACGCAAGCAGGCTTTCTTTACACTGAATTTACGTGAGGCTAAATGTGAAAGCTGTAATGTTTAAGGGCACATCAAGGGGAAGTTATTCACTCGATGGTGGTGGGTGTGTGCAATGAGTTACAGGAGGGCTGAGATTCTACTTCAACGTGTACCAATACATGGATGGGAAGGTTATGGACAGGAATGGTCCGGTTCCGGGTCAACGGGACACGGCAGAATAATGCTTCAGCACCATTAGTTGAGCCGTAGGGTCGATTTTTAGCGCAGCGTTTTATATCTCTATTATTCCAGCAAACAGGCAGGCATCTCTACTCAGCACGATCTCGGACCAAGTTGCTGAAATTAAATATATTTACTTCCAACTTTTTAGCGGATCTATTTCAACTACTGCCTCATCTTTTTAAGCACTGAGATACTTTGAACTGTGAAACCCCTTATTCCTGCATTTTTACCCGGTAGAGATTTGTGGTGAGAATTCGGATTATGAAATACGAGGCAGATAAGCGAGCACGACAGCACAGTGCCCCGCAACTACATTAAAGCAAGTAGAGGCAAGCGAGCAAGCGAGGAGAGGCATGGAAACTCGAAGCAGAATTATGCGAAAGTGGAGTATTTATGCAAACAGTTTTATATCTGGATAGTAAGCCAACCGAAAAAGTTGAGAGAAAACAATCAGTATTTATCATCTGAGTTGTGTTTTTGTACTGCTGGACATTGATTGTACTGGCTGTTTACTTTTTTAAATTTATTGTTTATTTATTTTATTTGTTTTATAGCATTGAGTACGAGAGCTGCAAATTCATTTCCGCTGTATCGGTGCGTGACAAATTGTACTATGCAATGACAATAAAGATATTTCATTTTACCAGGAGACATTCAAGGCACTGCAGAGATAGGGAGCCGAGTTTTCGAGATGAATCTTATAATTGTCCGCGAAAAGAATATGGAGTAGAAGACATCCGGGTGTACAGTTCACTGGGGTTAATTCCGTGGCGGACAGGGTTTCTCTCCCCGTTAAATTTGAGTCTTTTATTTGCTCATCTTTGTTCTTCTTCGGATTTAGATGATCATAACTGTTATCCCCTTGGTGAACTCGGCTTTTGCTCATCCAATCAACGTCGATTTACACTGCCGACTGTCGGAAACTGGAGGAATGTCGTGCGGAGCTTCACACTGCTGGTCTAAAGTGAAGTAGTTGTTCTTGAGCCGGCGGTTGTAGGACTTCAATTTTCTATTGCTAGTACTAATGAATGGCCTCAACGTGAACCATCCACTATGCACACTTTTCCATAGATGCTGCCTGTTCTGCTGTTCCGCCAGATTTTGCGTGTGTTGCTTGGATATCCAGCATCTGCAGATTTTCTCGTCATTGCAAATAATGCGGATTCGGTGGGGGTGGGGGAGAAATATCATCAGAAGCTTCTGTCGGTGCAAAGTAATTGAGAAGAAACGTTTACTTGTCCCTCGCTCAGTGATTAAAGGAGTCATTACATGGAATTCTAATTTATGGAAAGCGAGCGTAGTGTGGTGGGGGATGATGCTGAGTATAGATCCGAGTGTACAGGATTAAGTATAACCGGAGAATGCAATATTCTTGGTGGAGCATCACTATCCGCCATACGCTCTATCATGTTTCGACATCGAAATTTCACAGAGTCCTTGTGGTTTCTAAGCTTTCTTGTTTTATAACTTGTCTTTTTTTATCGGTTTCCACGTTTGGATAGTTGAGGTTTTAATCCTGTCTTTGAGACTTAGAAAGTTTATCACCGTTCGCTCATTCAAGTGAACAACAGACCGTGTACTTAAAAAATAAACAAACAAACAAACAATCAGCTGTCTAATGTGCCAGCCGTCTGGAGGAAATGTTCGGTGATAGTTTCTCTACCGCAAGCTCATGACAAATAAGTTTCAACCCCGATCCTTTCATATTGTTCCCTCCACTCTATCCTTGCCACTTTATTTCACTGTCAATGCAGGGGTTAACTGCACCTGTTCATCCACTGGGTTTAATTAAGGGAACACCCATGAGGTCTGATTAAGTCATTGAGGCGTGCTTCTGTATTACAAATAGGGTTTGCCTCCAATGATTGTCAGTACGAGCATCGCCTCCGGTAATGACATTGTTCAACAGACCCGGGAATCGGAGTTCCGACGCACAAGCTCTGGAGAGTGGAGTGGGACAGTTCAGGACTGGGTCTGAATCTGGGATCAGTTCAGTGGAAAGTTACACCAATGGATCAGAAAGTTTCAATGGGGTTGCTCACTTCAAAACTCATTCAGATGAACTGACATTATCACAGCGGATCCAAATCGCGCTCTGGAACTTTGCTCCGATTTACTACCCAATTCTTGCTGTTGTTGCCATCTCTGGTAAGTCGAGTTCTGATGCTGAAACTATTTCTAGAGGTAGCTATACCATAGTTTTGTTATCGCACACAACACGCATGTCACGTCCACTGCTCCCCATGTTACCCACAAATACAGTCTGTCCTTTTTGTTTGCTTGATATATATTCGTAACTCCACGTTTATATTCGGTAAAGGTTGAAAACGCCCGGTCAGACTGACGACTTATTCTATTTACCGATTGTTAGGGATGCTGTCAAATCCCGATATTCAATTTCTGTTTTACTTGCTCAAGAGCCGTGAATTTCTCAAGCTGACCTAGCATTGTATTGTCCATCTCCGCCTGTCTTTGCGAACGGATGTGTTAGTTGTCTTATGGAACAGCTGATGTACTTGAGGACTGGGTATCCCACATGGCTGTTGGGGGGACAGAACCAGGGTCTTGACTCAGAGACTGTAATGGAATTGCGATATTCCTTTCCGCGTTACAATGGCGTATTTTAGCGGGAAATGTCCAGGCAGCGGAATCGCCATGATTTGCTGCTCCTGAACTTCTAGATGGTTGCAGTCGTAGGTTAGGAAGTTGTCCATGAGCCTTGTTGAGTTGTTCCAGTGCATCGTGTAGACTGCCCCAACCACCGCGGATTTTCAAAGATCTCTTTCCTTGTGTTGCTGTTTACCTATCGGGAATGTAAACTTAAATTTGCGCCGATCCCAAAATCTGTCCCTGCCCGCTGCACCAACCTTCCATAAATATCATACGGCGGCTGCAATGGACATTTTCATTCGCCTGTTTGTTTTTGACTCTGAGCACAGTGAAAGCCTCTGTCCTCTCCATTACTCAACATTCAAAGTAAACACCACAGATCAGCGCCTCCTCTGTAGAATCAAAGTTCTTCGGCTGATAAAGACTTTGATTCTCTCTGTCACCGGGCATGATGAACCCATAATTACCTATTCAATTCCTGGCTTAGTAGAGGGAGAGAAGTCTCATCTGCACTCCGTCTCCCTACTGAATCTCTAATCATTAACTGTGCTGCACCTCAGGCTCTGCCCCTCACGAAGACTTGGACCATATCTGACTCTCTCGCTAAAGGCCGGTCTGGCACACAATGTATTCAGCGCGGCCAAATAGTGATTCTTGAAGAAGAAAAAAAATAGTACCTTCTGCATTTCTATGGTTGTTTAGTCCAAAACGCAGTTTGCAAACTATGTTAGGGTTAACCAACACACAGTATATGGCATCTGCACCTCTGACAGACAGTCGAACATTTTCTATACGCAGAAAGAGTAACTGTGGAACAAATCAGAAAGACTAGTGTACACAGATTAATGACCTTAACGAAAGAAATAATATGACAGAGAAATAACAGCTCTATCCGTCCCGAGGTGGGTGGTGTGGGGCTTTAGAGAGTTTGGGACATTAGGGGCTGTTCTGCAACTGAATGCAAGAGGACAATGGGCGAGACTGAAAATCAGTGGCTTTAGAATTACTAAAAACTTGAAGACCATCTATTCAGTGTGTGAAGTTTCTACGTAATCTGTATCCATCCCCATTAAAGTTCGTTCTTGTTGGTTCACTAATGTTGTCAAGACAGCTTCTTGCCTTGACCCGGTGGCTTTGAGGAAATTGAAATTGACCACCCCAGCCATTCACAATGTGTTCACTGCACGTTGAATCTAACTGCACCTGACTTACTATTGGTCACATTGCTCTCCTCTCTCCACTTTACCTCCACCTGATTATTTTATTTTACACTTCGGGGTGACCTAAACACTCTTGCTTTTGTTTATGCCCCCAGTTTCGAGTCCATGCAGCCTTCTCACACTCTCACTGTGCACCCGCCTGTTCATTGGGTATCAATGCTTTCTACCCATCTCCAAATATTCTCCACCTGTGGTCTAATGGCGGATGCGCTCAATGAGCGTCCGACAGTTTCCACAGCATCTGTATCGGGTGTTTCTCAGCATTACTCCCAACTAAAACATCAGACCGCAGTACTCTTCTGTTTTCACCTTCTCGATGCACCCGAAACACTTCCCGAAACACAGAGGGACCGGTGAATGGTCACTTACTGATCAGATCAGTGCCTTTTTGTGAAATTCCTGATTTGATAACGCAGGAGCAAAAGCAATGCAGGACTTTAAGGCTACGGCATTTCCCCGCACCGCGTCCAGCTGAAATGCTATGAGTTTTATTGAACTTAATTCCATATTGCATGCAGTCACGGTATTCGATCAGAACGGACATCTTCTGCATTATTGACTTTGTTTCCAATGATGTACAGAGATCGGTGATACTGCACTGAACCGGGACAAATGTCAGCTCGATTTGTTCGACTGAATTGGGCTCATTGTTGAACTTAATATTTGCTACTTCTCTCAGATTACATATTTTATTTGGGGAGAGAAATGATGCAAATGACATTCGCTCATTTTTGTCCTCACTCGGATACAGGATTTCAAAGCGTCTTCTGTACAGTTGGTGACATCAGATTCACTAATTAGCATTCGTATTGAATATAAATTCCTGACTGACACAAAACCCGTCGCCAATCAGCGAATCATTCGGCTACCTGTGAATCGTACAAGTATTTGATTTTGTCCTTAGCAAATTTTATAATGATGCTCTCAATCTGATGTATAATTTCTGTACATCTGCTTTTCACAGTGAACGTGCTGACGATTGTCATACTATCACGGAGAAGGTGCGGAATTTCTAAAACAGTCACCCGCTATCTGACGGCCATGTCGGCGGCTGACCTAGCGGTCGATTTCCTGGACGTTAAATTGATGAAAATACCGAAGGCTTTTCCGGATGAGTTCTCCTTCCTGTTTTATGTCCGCGTGTGTAGAACCCACGTCTTCTTAATGCAGGCCGCCACAGATTGCTCTGTTTGGTTCACGGTCGCCTTCACCTTTGATCGATTTGTGGCCATTTGCTTCCAGGATCTGAACGCTAACTATTGCCCTGGGTGAACGGTCGCTGTGGTTCTGAGTACAGTGACTGCACTGAGCTTTTTAACGAACGTTTTCTGGTTCTTCATGGTCCAAGATACATATGCTTCCTCTAACCTAAAGTGGCCTTGCATGCAGAGATGGGGAGTACTAGGGTCATTCTTCTGGTCAGTAATTGATGTCGGTCGCATTGCCTTTTCGACTGTGATCCCATTCCTCGTTGTTATCCTGCTCAATGCTTTCACCATCACGAACGTTGTAGTGGCCAGTAGAGCCCGCGGCAGACTCCGGGCTTCCAGCCGAGGTCAGAGTTGCGGAGACCCGGAGATGCAGAGCCGCAGAAAATCCCTCGTTTTACTGTTGGTCGTCTCTGGAAATTTCATCCTGTTATGGGCGTTGTACGGGGTGATGGCAATATGGAACAGAATGCTTTATGCAGTGGACGTCCCATATTGGTTGAGGATACCTTCATTTTTCAACGAACTGAGCTACATGCTGCAACTCCTGAGCTGCTGCACGAACACCGCTCTTTACGCCGTCAGCCAGACTAAGTTCAGGCAGCAGCTGAAGGAGGTGCTGACTTCCCCTCTCACTCTCATTTGGAAACGGATCCGATACTGAGGGTCCATCTGACCAGCGTCCTTCTCTCTACTTTGAAGAAGGAGGTCAGAATATTGTCCTTTGATTATCCGTGTTGCTCCAGGTTCTCCCTGCATGGACGGACAGGACTCTCTTGTTTCAACACTTCCTGACACTCACGCTGCCCTGATATACTCTCATCTGTTGTCATCTGCCACTCTGTTCATTCGGTTTCAATACCTTAAGCAGCCGAATTTTTTCAAGCAGGTGCAGCCTTTCCTTTCCGTGTCACAACTCGGAGCCGTAAAACTAATGTAATATTAGACACATGACCATCTCAAAATCACATAGTGAGAACAATGACAACATGGTGTTCATGACAGTAACTAGTTCCAAATTGTTGTAGCTGCCTTTAGGTTGGAGGCTTCCCAGACAGAATTAAAAGGCGCCTGAACCGTGCGGATAACAGAGAGTCGAGGGTGGGGTCAGATAAACATAAGTTTATTTGTATTATGGTGGAATTTGCAGTGTAGAATATGTTGAATTCTGGGTGACATTGTGTGGTAGATATGGACAAGGGGAACACTGTCGCTGTTAAGGCGGCGGAAGAGTAGGTGAGCGCGGATAGGCCGACCATATTTTAAAAGCGGTAGCTCAAAGAAACAAATCACTACCTCCCAACCCCAGCACTCCGTTGTCGGGAGGGATCGCTCGGGAGTGATTTCCCTCTGTCATCTCTCCCTCTCGACTGATCTCACTCACGGTACTTTTCCCTGCAAGCGGCCAGCCGACTACACCTGCCATTCACCTCCTCCTATTCAGCTCCCCCGGACAGGTCTTCAAGGTGAGGTAACACTTCTCCTGATCTGTTGCAGCCTTCTCCACGCTGGCGAGGCCCGTGATGAACTGGGCTTCATTTCGTCGAACACCAGCGCTCCAGCGGCGAAAGGCGGAGCATTCTGGTGTCCAAACGACCCGATATTTTCTGTCCATGGCTTATTCTTATGCTGCGGTGAGGATAAACTCCTGACGTAGGAGCAACAACCTGATGTTTTTAAGTCGGTTAAAAACATCCCTCCACCCCTCTACTTCTATTCACCGTTATGTCCTCATGTTTATTCCCACCGGCCTATCACCTCACACGTCGTCCCCGTCCTGCTCTGTTTTCCCTGTGCTCCTCTGTCCTCCCTTTCCAGATTGCTACCGCTCCAACGATTTATCTTTTATACGCATTTCGCTACTTCTTTTTCCTCCCCACGCCATTTAATCTGGCTTCTCCCCGCTTACTTGCCAGAGGTCTGTTCCTATCAAATTCTGAACGTACTTACACACTTATTTACTAAAATTAATATATTTTAATACTCTGTTTATTTTCATTCAACATATAAGCAGTTGTGTTGCCAAGCCATAGAAAGTTTCAGATCAGGCGCTGTTCACTTGGGCCTCTGGGGTTGAGCAACGAAGTTGGGCCGAACTTCATTTCGTCGAACACCAACGCTCCATTTTTGCCATATGACTCTATTACACAGGGCGTAACACGTCATCATTCAGAAATGCACTGTCCATCTCACAGGTTTAACATAAGCGCTTTCAGAAGACGCTTGTCCTAACAAACAGTTCTGGGAATACATAAACTGTTTTACTTCTTTGTTTACTAGATTGAGTATATTTAATTGATTTGAGGAAGAGCGGGAAAGATGGAGAAAATTATACGCCCGCTCACACGGTATCACACTGTATCTGGACGGAGATGACACGCTTTCTGCTCGAACAGAGACAGAAAAACACAAAATGAAACCCACATTCTCGCACCGTAGCAGAAACTGGCAGATACAGAATGAAAAACACAGTCTCACACTGTAGCAGAGACTGACAGATACAGAATGAAGCCCACACTCTCACACTGTAACAGAGACTGACAGATACAGAATGAAACCCACACTCTCACACTGTAACAGAGACTGACAGATACAGAATGGAACCCACACTCTCACACTGTAACAGAGACTGACAGATACAGAATGAAACCCACACTCTCACACTGTAACAGAGACTGACAGATACAGAATGGAACCCACACTCTCACACTGTAACAGAGACTGACAAATACAGATTGAAACCCACACTCTCACACTGTAACAGAGACTGATGATACAGAATGAAACCCACACTCTCACACTGTAACAGTGGCTGACAGATACAGAATGAAGAACACACTCTCACACTGTAACAGAGACTGATGATACCGAATGGAACCCACACTCTCACACTGTAACAGAGACTGACAGATACAGAATGAAACCCACACTCTCACACTGTAACAGAGACTGATGATACAGAATGGAACCCACAATCTCACACTGTAACAGAGACTGACAGATACAGAATTAAACCCACATTCTCACACTGTAACAGAGACTGACAAATACAGAATGAAGCCCACACTCTCACACGGTAACAGAGACTGACTGATACAGAATGAAACCCACACTCTCACACTGTAAGGGAGACTGACAGATACAGAATGAAACCCACACTCTCACACTGTAACAGAGACTGATGATACAGAATGGAACCCACACTGTAACAGAGACTGACAGATAAAGAATGAAACCCACACTCTCACACTGTAACAGAGACTGATGATACAGAATGGAACCCACACTCTCACACTGTAACAGAGACTGACAGATACAGAATGAAACCCACACTCTCACACTGTAACAGAGACTGATGATACAGAATGGAACCCACAATCTCACACTGTAACAGAGACTGACAGATACAGAATTAAACCCACATTCTCACACTGTAACAGAGACTGATGATACAGAATGAAACCCACACTCTCACACTGTAACACGGACAGATAAAGAATGAAACCCACACTCTCACACTGTAACAGAGACTGACAAATACAGAATAAAACCCACACTCTCACACTGTAAAAGAGACTGACAGATACAGAATGAAACCCACACTCTCACAGTGTAACAGAGATTGACAGATACAGAATGAAACCCAGTCTCACACTGTAACAGAGACTGACAAATACAGAATGAAATCCACACTCTCACACTGTAACAGAGACTGATGATACAGAATGAAACCCACACTCTCACACTGTAACAGAGACTGACAGATACAGAATGAAACTCACACTCTCACACTGTAACAGGGACTGACAGATACAGAATGAAACCCACACTCTCACACTGTAACAGAGACTGACAGATACAGAATGAAACCCACACTCTCACACTGTAACAGAGACTGATGATACTGAATGGAAGTCACACTCTCACACTGTAACAGAGACTGACAGATACAGAATGAAACCCACACTCTCACACTGTAACAGAGACTGATGATACAGAATGGAACCCGCAATCTCACACTGTAACAGAGACTGACAGATACAGAATGAAACCCACACTCTCACACTGTAACAGAGACTGACAGATACAGAATGAAACCCACTCTCACACTGTAACAGAGACTGACAAATACAGAATGAAACCCACACTCTCACACTGTAACAGAGACTGACAGATACAGAATGAAACCCACACTCTCACACTGTAACAGAGACTGACAAATACAGAATGAAACCCACACTCTCACACTGTAACAGAGACTGACAGATACAGAATGAAACCCACACTCTCACACTGTAACAGAGAGTGGCATTTACAGAATGAAATCCACACTCTCACACTGTAACAGAGACTGATGATACAGAATGAAACCCACACTCTCACACTGGAACAGAGACTGACAGATACAGAATGAATCCGACACTCTCACACTGTAACAGAGACTGGTATTTACAGTATGAATTCACTGAACCAGAGCGTGACACCTACAGAACCGCACACTCTCAGTTTATACCAGGGGCTGATGTCTACAAAATGAACCGCACCCTCACACTTTGCACCGGAGACCGGTGGATGCAGAATAAACCGCCCCTCTCCACTCTCTACCCAAGACAGGCAGATGGAGAATGAATTACACACTCTCATATTATCCGACGGAATGGCTCCCGTTTGTTGATTGTCGCTGCACTGCTGTCGTTTCCACTCACTAATGTGTATGTCAAGTGAATTGCAAATCAACTCGCTCTTCATTTCCGTATTGAAATGTACTCTTTGATCTCCCAAAGCACTGTTTTCTGTCATTTATGCGGCTACAGTTACACTCCATCTGCCACTTTTCCGCCCAGTTAACAGAAGCAACTTTGAAATTCGTCACAACTGCAAATCAACTGACATCCACAAGTCCATGTGCACCTATGTGCGCCAACACACCCCTAAATCTGCACCTATTCCCACTTCCACGCGTACTCCCGAATCCGTGTTCACCACCAAATCTTCGTGCATTATCAAATCTTCGGACAGCTCTACATGCAGAATTGATTATCGCAGATCGAGAATCCTTTCAAACAGTTCTCCACTTTTAAAAGCACTGGAAGAACAGATTTCAATATTCAAAGTGTATTCATTACGGATATATCTGTAAATAAAACATCCTTGAGTTTTCACATCTCTGAATCAACTCCCACACTCTTTTCCGTTTTCACCCATTTTCACCACAACAGCCCTCAATGTGCGCACATCCCCGAATCCACACCACCCTCACATCATATGCGCAACCCCTAATCCATGTGTACCACCATTACATATTCAAACCAGAAATTACTCTGCACCTCCTAATACAACGACACCCGCAAATCTGTGTGCACCCCGAATTTTCCGGCATGGGCAAATCGGAGCACATCACCAACTTCATGTGCTACTTCATATTCGCCGTCACACTACAAAATCTGAACACATCACCACATCCGCGCTCACACAAAAATCTACTGACACTGCGATAGGCACATCAGATTATCCCAGAGCAAGAATAGTTCATATATTAGCTGCCTCCACTATAAATAATAGCGAGAGATATGTTCAATGTTCAAATTGCCCTGTGATTCATCACACCCGCAGATCGACCGACATCACTAAGCCAGGCGACGCACCCCAATCCGTGTGCACCTCAATTGGAGCCCAACAAAATATTTGACAGCACGCCCCAAAGACTGTGAACGGCACAAATCCGTGTTCTCCCCTAAATCGACACCCATCCAGAAATCCGTCCGCCCTCTGACACCTCCCTATGCATATTACATTATCCGTGAGCAAGAATCTCTTCAGAGGACGTCTGCTTCAATGAAACAACCTCGAAATTCGTCATACATTCAGAACTGCAGATAACGCAAACATGTGTGTACCTTGATATTCGTCACATTTCCTAATACAAAGACCCCACAAATCCGCATATACACCCAAATTCGTATGCAACCCTAAATCTGCGGAGACACCCAAAGCTGTGCACATCTACTAATCCATGTGCATCCCCAAATCCAAGAATACGCCCAAATCTGCGCATATCCCAAAGTAAGTGCGCACTCACGAATCCATGTACAGCACACACACGTTGACAACCATACTTTCGCAGTATAGTATCCCAGAGCAGGAATCTTTTCTAACTTCCCAAAATAGCTGTCTCCACAATAAAGCCACAAGAGTACCGTTGAAAATTCAAAGTGTTTTGATAATAGGAGTATCTATAAATGATGCAACCTTGAAATACCTTACAACAGCAAGTCCGCAGGCACCACAAATCTATGGGATCCCCGAATTCCGTAAACCTCCCTATATTGAGCTAGACACCCCTAAATCAATTGGCGCTCCCAAATCGGAGTGTACATCTATAATAGCAGACACTGCACTAAATCTGTGCAATCCACAAATTAGTGTACACTGCAGACCCGCTGTCATCTGTCATGCAAAATAAATTATATCAGAGGAGGAATAATTTCAACAAATTTCAGAAAATGGCTGTTGCTTCATTAAAAATATGCACGCAATCCAAAATTTGATTGCAAAGGCAGATGAGCTGTCAAACCCAAATCTTGGTGTATTTCCAAATCCGTAAGCATCCGGATAAAAGACAACACTGCCTAAAACGTCGCACATCACCAAATCCAGATACACCCCCAAATCTGTATTCACCCCCGTATTCCAGTACACAGCCCTAAATATTCACGCATGCCGAAATCGATGCGCAGCCCATAAAACAGTGTGTACACCACAGTTGCCGACGTTATCTTAACTCTACGCAATTCCCAATTCAGTGCGTATCCTAACGAAAGCTAGCATCCCCACATGCACCGTACAGTATTCCAGCACAAAACATATTTTAAAGCGTTCAGAAAATGTCTATCTCCAACTTAAAGTAACAAGAATACTGTTGAAAGTTTTGCATTGATTCGAAAAGTATCTATAAATGAAGCAACATTCAGATACGTCACAACGCTAAATCCGCAGGCACAAAAACTCTGGGAGAAACCTGAAATCCGTAAAACAGTCTCCCATTGGCCGACATGATCCTAAATAAATAAGTATTCCCAAATCAGTATGTACCTCTATACTGGCGGTTACATCACTAAATCTGTTCGCATTCTCAAACAGGAGTGCATCCCCATATTTGCTGAGAGTGCACTAAATCTGCACAATCCCCGAATCGATGCACCAACACTCTGACACGCCAAAATGCATAACAGATTTTACTCAGAGCAGCAATCATTTCAAGCAGTTCACAAATTGCTATTTCCAAATGAAAAATTCACACACATCCCAAAATTCGTCTACAACTCCAAATCGGCCGACACGCCCAAATCCGGTGGAACCCAAAATCCGAATGCACCTCCATATTCGAAGACAGACGCCAAAATATGTGCGAATAATCAAATCCGTGTGCACCCCCAAATCTGGGCACATCAGCAATAAGGGCGCACCCCAAAATCCATGTGCGCCCCAAACCCGTTGACAAACCCACCTGCGCACTAGATTATTCAAAAGCAGGATTCATTTTAAATGACTTTCTCCTTGAGAAAGGAGAACAAAGTTCAAAGTTCGGTGTACATTTATTCTCAAATTATCTATAACCGGAACAACAATGTGATTCGTCACACACCCTAATCCACCGACACCACCAACTCCCTGTGTACCCATACTCGCCATGCACATCCACAAATCTCTGTGTATCCCCAAATATTATTGCGTCCCTACATGTACCAGCGTTTCTCCCAAAGCAAGAATCATTTCAAACTTTTCACAAGATGGCTTAATGCACCGTAAAAATAGCAAGAACGAAGTTTAACGCTAAATTATATTATTTATGCGTGTATCAGCAAACGAAATAACCTTGATATGTGTAATTAACACAAACGCAGCAAATCGTGCAACTCTACATGCACTCACATATCAGTATGCACACTTCGTCGCTGTGCACGCCCAACCTGCCAACACCTCCACCTACACATTATTTTATCCCAGAGAAAGTGCCTTTATTAATAAAGCACCTATTAATGAAACAACCCTGACATTCGTCACGACCCAACGTCCACCGCATCCCGAAATCTGTGAACACCGGAAGACCGTGTACATCGACAAATCTACTGACACCCAATTATGCACATTAGGTGTTTCCAAACGAACAATCATTTCAAAACGTGAACAAATTAGCAGCATTCACCTTCAAGAAATAGCGAGAATAAGTTCTAAGTTTAAGGTACAATTACTATTAAATGTTCGATAATGGACTTCGAAATTCATCAGAAACCCAAACCAACCGGCACTCACAAGTCCATGAGTACCCATACGCGCCGGGACACACCTAAACTTGACCATATTCCCATATCCTCAAGCAAACCCATGTCTGTGTGCAGCCGAAACCCTCACCGACGCGAAATCTCTGTGCACCCATATTTACCGATACGTTACTAAATCTGCACAACTCCCAAAGTCAAAACCATCAAATCCGGGTGCGTTCCCAAATCCACACGCATCCCAAAAAATCTTACATGCTCATACTGGCCGAAACTCTCCTAAATCTGTGCGCACCATCACAGTTCCAATGACACATCGCATGAACATTAATTTATTCCAGAGCAAGGATCACCTCCAACAGTTCACAAACTAGCTGGCCGATACTTAAATAATAGCAAGAACAACGTTCAATGTACAATTAGTTCAGGTTCCTGTGAATTTGATTTATCATGCATTCACATCCATCGACAGACACAAATCCGTGTGCGCCCACAAACTCGCTGACAATCCCACATGAATTTCAGATCATCTTTGAGCAAGAAAAAAAATCGAACAGTTGAGAAAATTAAACTTAAACAATCACCAACGCAAAGTACAACATTAAAAATGCTTTTATTGATAAATTGTCGCAAAAAAATCCCTGACACACCAAATCGCCATGCACACCAAATTCGCGTGCAGCCCCCGACCCTTCGAGACACTCAAATCTGTCTTTGTCCATTAATCCGTGTGAAACCCCAAATTCATGTTTACTCAGAAATCGGCGCACATCGTAAGTGCGCACCCTCAAATCGATGAGCCCTCCAAACCCGCTGACACCCCCAGATGTACAGCAGAGCATTCCAGAGAATGAATCATTTCAAACAGTTCTAAAAATGGCTGCCTCCACCACTAAATAACACGAATACCGTCTAAAGTTAAAGCTGCAGTTAAAATGTAAGGATTTGTAAATGAAACTGCCTTCAAGTGCAACATAACACCATATCCGCAGACACCACAGATCTCTGAGAATCGCTAAATCAGTAAGCATCAGAATATAAGCCAAAACAACTCAAATTAATTCGCATCTTGAACCCGTTCATCTCTAAATTTATTCACATCAGCAAATGAATGTGCATCGCAGTTCTACCGACACTGCCCTAAATCTGCGCAATCACCAAAGCAGTGGGCTCCTCAAACAATCTGACAGCACCGCTGCATAATTGATTATCTCAGAGCAGGAATCATTTTAAAAAGTTCTCCAATACCCGCCGCCACCATAATTTAAGAAGTATACTGCTGAAAGATCAAAGTGTATTTATTATGAAAGTATCTGTAATTGAAGGGATTTTCAGATACGTCACAACTCCAAATCCGTAGTCAAATCCGTAGAACCCGAAATCCGTAAGCATCGCCTTATTGGCTTACACACATCTAAACCAGTGTGCAACCCATGTTTGCCAAAACCACACTAAATCTGCACAATCCCCGAATATGTCCGCACCCATAACAGCCTGACAAATAAAGCAAGAATCATTTCAAACAATTTAGAAAATATCTGCATCAACATTAAAGATTAAAATACCGTATACGCCCCGAAATCCTTTTGCAGATCGGCGACATACCAAAACCTGCGTGTCACCCCAAACCATATTCAACAGTACATACGTTCAGATCACTAAAATCTGTCTGTACTCCCAAATCTGCGCCATTCTCAAATAAGAGCGCACGCCAAAATGCATGTGCACCCCAAACCCGCTGGCAACCCCACAAGCTTATATTATACTTGAGGAATAATCATTCTAAGCACAAAATGGCTGCCTTCACATTAAAAACACAAACGCATTCTAAAGTCCGTGCGCACGTCACCAAATCCGCCGGCACAGCCAGAACCCCCATTTGCACCCACAAAAACGTGGCGACTCCCATATTCTCCACGCACCCCTAAATATGCTATCCCCAAATAAGTGCGCACCCCATATCCGAGCCGACCACTAATTCCATCTGTAAAACCCTTAAATCGGAGCGCATCCCCAGATTCAAGAACATATGCAACCCATATCGCTCACACAACTTCAGTGAGAACCCCAAACTACTGACACCCCCACATGCACATCAGAACATGGCAGTATGGACTCCGAACGCTTTCAGTCATTAGTCATTCGTGTGCAAATCCTGAGCCGCAAATTCACACAAATCTATGTGTATCCCCACATGCCTGTTCATGCCCATGTTCGAAATTCAGTGCACATCGAGGCAGAAGAAAAAGGATAGGATAGTTTGCTTGAGATCTTTGGTTGGGAAAATGCTGGAATCTAATATTAAGGAAATCAGCCACGGCAGCCGGTGCGCCTCTGGTTTTGGAAACGCTTGGATTCCCAGAAAGCTTTTGACAGCTTAACAACGGAAAACGTAAACGTTAAAGTTCCAACTGACGGACTGGTGGGGTCGGAATGAGAAGTTCTATTCCACATTGAACATGCTGTATTCCAAATTGGCGGGAATTTTCGCGTTAGAATCAACGATTTGGATAACAGAAGTGATAATACTGTTGCCAACAGGAAATAGATAGGGGTGGTATTCAGGGTGCAGGGAGCTTGCTTACAGATTGGGAGAATGGGCAAAGAATTGGAAGATGGACTAATTGGGGTATTCTAGGGCCATGGACTTAGCTGGATGAAAAAAAATTGAATATTTTCTAAACTGTAAGGAAATTCAAAATTCAGAATTATCATCTACTATTCCATATTGTTCATAAACAGTATTTTAGTTTTGCAGTAGTACTCGTACATTCTGATTTGTTCTGTACGTCTTTTACGTACATATTTACAACTCAGTTAAACATTAGCTTGGTCTTTTACTACGTTTTCAAATATTGCCATGGAACTAATAATTGTGAAAGGTACTTATTTAGGCCTAATTGTCGTTGTCCAGATTTATCCAAATTAATTAGAAACTGCTTCGTTAACATCCTGTTTAATTCGTAGAAACAGACACATCAATGTTGGTTGACATCTTGAAGCATGACCCCAACGTTGTCACGTTATTTTCAGCACGGTCAGTACTCTGAAATAACTTGTTTGGTGTCAGGATTACGATCAGAAGAAAATTTGTAGCTGCTGGAAATCTAAGCAACACAGATAAAATGCTGGTGGAGCTCAGAAGGCCAGGGACCCTCTATGGAAAAGAATACAGTCGACTTTTCGGGCCGAGACTCTTCCTCACCACAGACTCCTCCTGAAAATTAATCTTTAGTCAAATTTGTACAAGGACCCCCAAGTCCTATTGCACCTGAGCTAGTAAAAGCTTCTCTTTTCTTTGAAAATAGCCTCTCTCCCTGCTTGTTGGATTACATTTGAAATATTCTAGAATCTGGTTCTTCTTAAAAGGTCCCTAACAATTCCACCACGATCTCTTCAGCAACCACTTTCTGAACCCTGAGTTGTACACCGTCTGCTCCAGGTGATTTATCTACCCTCAAAGCTTTCAGTTTCCCAAGAAACTCGCGTTATTGTGTCATCACACTGTTCATGCTCCCTGATACCTGGAAATTGCACCATATTGCCGACCCGGTTTTCCACCCGGAGGAATGGTGCAAAACACTTCTTTAATCCGATTATAAATCCGGTCTCCTAGAAAAGTATCTGGCCAGAGTGCATTCCTATGCCATCGCCAACAACGCTTTCGAAATTCACCACTTCTTTCAAATATGAGAATCCGCACAATCATGCGCGTTGCAAGCAATTATTATCCCATGATTTTAGCAGCTGGAGTTCTCAGTAAGTCACATTTAAATGTGGTAGCTCAGAGGTTACAGTTGGTATAATGGCTTTATTTCAGGGAGCTGACTGTTTTCCATAATCACCTCTTGTGTTGCCCAAGTTGTATATTGAATAGTGCTTTTTGTCGAAGGTAAAATTCAAGACATATATTCCTGCAGATCCAAAACTAATATTGCAAGCGCCTTATTCGCTGCACGGAATAAGTGCTTGGGCAAAGAGTTAGAAGCGCAGCATCGTCAGCCGAAGCTTAAATCGTTTTCTTTACAGTTTGGCATATTAAGCCATCGCAGCATTCGGGATATTCTTTTCAAATGCTTGGAGTCGGCTGTTGCACGTAATGTGTTAATTGTGTTTGTCAAATGTAGCACGCCCTTTTCCCCCTTTATAACTGACTTCCTTAAGGGTAAGCAATTGACACAGTATATTTTTTCGGTTGAAGCGTGTGGGGCTGGGGCATGTTTTGTTTACGTGTTCAGAAAGCGGAAGGATGATAGTTCGGCGATATATTTACAGTTTGGGTGCGGCGTTTAGTGAAACGCGGAGCTCTGCCCTGCTGTCCTCCTCAGTTTTTGTGGTTTGGCTCGTGCGCTAATGGAATGTTCGGAATGTCTCCCCCCAGAATTTAATGACAAATTACCTGCCTATATACTGTGTAGCCTGCAACCTGATAGCATGAACATAAATTTCTCAAATTTTCTGTGAGGCCCCCCCCCCCACCTCTTCAACATTCCTCATAGCCCTTGTCCCTCTCTCCCTCATGTTATCTCCTTAACCTCACATCGCCTCCCTCTGTTGCTCCAATAGCTGGCGTGGTTTTCTTTCTCCCTTAGCCTTCTCTCTCTTCCACCAATCAAGTTCCCAGATCCATGCCTCATTCCCCGTCTCTCCAAGTTTCACCTATTGCCTGGCATTTTCCTATCCCCCACACGCAACTTTTCAAATCTACACTCAGCATTTTTTTCTCTAGACTTACCTGGGGGTTTCCACCAACGGTCGACTCTGCTTTTTTTTCCATAGAGGCTGCCTGGACTGCTGAGCTCCTCCAGCATTGTGTGTGTGTGTCTTGCTCAGATTTCCAGATCCGCAGATTTTCGCTTGTTTCCGATTAATGTTTAGCAGTCTGGGGCTTATTTTATGAGTTTGTAGTTTAACGGAAGATTTTGGTGGATAATATTTGCCGGGTGATTACGTTCTTTGTGTTTAAAACTGTTTCAGGGATGTGTAATTCGTTGGTTTGTTTGTGGTTTCTCTCAGCATTTTCTACAATTATCATTCCAAATTGTTTTGTCTTTTCTTATGTATATTTGATTTTTTTTTTCTTGTGTAAGCAACTTGATCTTGTATTGCCAAAAGTCGCCTCACAGATTCTGAAAAGAAGTCTCCAAATCTGAGTCAGGCCTTCGACGCTTCCTTGTCGACATCTGTTTTGTTCACTTCCTGTGGATGTTTTGCATGGAGGTTCGTGATCGTCCAATGGTTAAGGTTTTCTTATGTTTTCTACATTTTAAAAAATCATTTTTCTTGTTTCTGCCTTCGTGGACGTTTAACTCTGAAGGGTGTACTCATCAGAATTGCTTATGCTGGCCTGCCGGACGGAATCCTGTTTTCGATGATGAACATGTACTGTTAGATATCTTCATGGACTCTGGAGTAGGTTTTGTTCGGTATTTCCCTCCCCCCTTTGTCCCCGGGGTTATTAATCTGAGTGCGTTCGGGTGTACACAGTGTTTTCTAATAAAATTCATTTCAATTCGCATCTTTCGTTGCAACATTTCTTGTTCGGTTTTGGACAAAGATATTATGCCAAAAATATGTTAATATGGGTTTAGCAAAACTGCTAATTGCCTTTCTTCTGTTTTTAGTACAAAGCTCTGTTCGGCAGATTTTCTGAAAGACTCATGTGAATTATATCGAAGGTTTTCTCTTCATCGTTCTATGGTCCAATTTCTTTACTTGTTCATGTCCAAAGTTAATAACCTTTCACATTAATCATTCGATTCTATTGTATCCTGCTGCTCTGCTTTATTCTCTGCTATCTGAATTGAACCCTTCTTTGTGTTCAATGTTTGGCACTTAACTAGTCTTATGTTTGTTTTTATATGTTGGACCGATAGTTCTGCAGTTTGATTTAATTGCCCCAGATTTACTGATGAAGCAGCGTGTATTTTTATATCGTCCCTATATCGAATATGTCAAAGTAGAATTCGTATACAAACAAGACAAAATCAGCAGATAATGGAAATCCAGGTAACACGACCGATATTGGAGGAACTCAGCAGGCCAGGCAGCATCATGTCAAACAGTACATTTGATGTTTCCGGCTGAGACACTTCAGCAGGACTGGAGAAAAAAATATGAGTCAGAGTAACAGGGTGGAAGTGTGAAACTAAGATGAGGGAGGGATGAAGTAAAGAGTTGGGATTTTATTGGTGACACAAATACAGGGCTGGAGAAGTTGGAATCTAATAGGAGTGAACAGAAGACCGGGGAAGAATGAAAAAGGTGCGGGTGGCACCAGATCAACCAATGGGCAGGCAAGGCGCTACGGTGAGAGAGGATACTGCACGAAGTGCGTTATTTTCCGATTAACACACCTCGATTCCATCAGCCCTGCAGGCAGCTCCCTGATGTCATTGGTCCATCCCACAGGATAGTGGTAAATGTGTAAATCAGTCATTATTCAAGATTTACAAGTGTTTAATGTCATTTCCAGTTCACAAGTGCAACGGAGAACGAAATAACAGTTACAACATGAAACACGATAAGAGAAATAACAATAATAAATATAAATACCTAAGACATATTAGATACATAAATAGATTGCATTTCTTAAAGTGAAGCTAAGCACTTTACTTAGATAATCGTCAGATATTGATAATGTAGTGCTGGGGTGTGGAAGTTGGGAGGGGGTGGATTGGAGGTTTTGATCAGCCTCACCACTCGGTGAAAGTAAGTGCTTACGAATCTGTCGGTACTGGCGTGGACGCCACGTAGCCTCCTCTCTCCTGGAACATTGATGGTACACAACAGTGACACATCTGCCGACATTCTGTTAAGAAAAAAGAAACTTGTACTACATAACATTCATAGAAATCATTGCAGTAGTGGCATCTGTTTTCAGGCATTTGTGGCATCTTCAAGGATGGGCGGATGTCCAACCTGGTCATCATCACCCTGTTAAATTGTGCTGCTCCAGCAGTCCGGATTCAAACGGCTTAAACGTAGGTATTTGTTGAACGCTTGCAATTAACGTCAGCCCGCACGGAGCCTGCGCTATCACTGGGGGATTTGCAGCTCCATTTAAAATTGCTACTTTTGATGAAGTCTCACAGTGTCAGCGGAAGCAGCCCTTCCGGATCAGACAGAGCGCAGTGGCTCACGGCGTAAGACAATAATTGGGGAGCTGCGAAGTACAACCGGTTAGATCCGCAGCGTGCGAAGCGTCAGTCATCGACTAGAATCTGGGAACACTGAAAGGGAATGTGTCAGGATCAGAAAGAGGAGTCTGGAATGTTTCAGCGAGCGGGAAGGGTGTCTTCAGTTCGGCTCACTATATTTTGTAGGATGATCCTTGGATCACAGCAGACTGACGGATCAGATATTTACTCCTGACATTTCAACCCATTTACTAACCCCTTGCTCGCTCTGGTTGCCTTTCCAGGTACCTTCCTCTCCAGCGACTCGAGCATCGAGCAGATGAGAAGCGATGGTGACGGACTCCGTTGAAGAGGTCTGATGCATGGGGATTTCAGTGAATGTTCCAGTTAAGATCGTCGTTAGTAACTGCGGAAGATGTAGTATATAGACCAGAACCGTATGCAAAGATCACCATTTTGTATGGCATTCATATTAATAAGATAATAATAATAACATATTCAGTGGGCATATGATGTAGTTCAAATTGCTTTACAATGTGATGGAGTGCAAACATGAAGATAAAATGACGAACAAAAACTGAATTATAAAAAGTAAGTAAAGCAGTGTTAGTTGAAGGCAAGTTCAAATTGGTATTGAGTTGGCGTATAATTCTGTCAACAGAGTCTGAATCTCTTATAGTTTCGGGTATTAAATTCATCAGTTCAGGTGGATAGTTTGAAATAGCTAAATTGCCAATTATTGTTTCAGAGAGATTGATTAAATTTGAGTCACTGACTGAAGAACAACAAAGAGCTCTTGGAGGTATTAGAGCACTAGAGGTGGAATTGCAGTTAAAAAGCAACACTCCAATTTGGAGTCCCGATTAGTTCATCTAAAACTCATTTTACGGATTGTAATAAAATGTAGGCACACTTCAGCTCATCACCGAGACCAGCCACCACCCGTTTCCCCAAGTGCAGTCTGTTCGCACCGTTCGCTGACTCTGTAAATCATTCAGCAAAGACCCTGTCTGCACCAGCCATTCTTTCCTCTCCCCTCTTCAATCAGTCAGGCGGTAGAATGTCCGAGAGTACTACCTCCGTGCTCAGGAACAGATTCTATGCTGCGGTTCTCAATGTATATTGGCATACCAATGTGGTAAAAATAAGGCAATTCCATTTCAACCACCGATTCCGAGCACTGTTCAGAATTTATCTTTCCCGAAATCTGGGACCACTTTGGCTCTACTCCGTGTGGGTTGCGTGATGATGGTGTTTTCCAGTTACTTGTCGACTTCACTGACCAATCATCTACCACCATCCACCCTCCCCACCGCCCCGAGCAGACATTGCCGAAGGAGCAAACGAAAACCTTCCAGTGTGCATGCAGGAACAGCTTTCTATCTTTCTTTCTCTGTGTATCTGGATTTGTTCCTTGCCCATTCATAAGTTTGTATTTCTTTCCCTCACGGTAGTGAACGTGCTGACGATTATCCTGTCCCAGGGAAACTTCGGTCTTTCTAAAGACGTCACTCGTTACCTGACGGCCATGACAACGGCGGATCTCCAATCGTTGTCTTCGACCTGGCACTGTGGCACATTCCGATTGTTTTTCGGGAAGCGTTTAATTTCCTGAGGAACATCCCCGTGTGTAATGTCCACGTCGCCCTACTTTACGCAGCCAACGACTGTCTTGTTCACCGCCATGTTCACCTTTGACCGATTTGTGGATATTCGCTGCCAGACGTTGAAAGATAAATACTGCACCGACAAAACGGCGGCTGTGGTTCTGGGGACGGTATCCGCGCTGAGCTGTTTAACCAACATTTTCTGGTATTTTTACTCACAGGAGTAAATCCCCTGGATTTGCCAAGAAAGATGCAGTGTGCCGATTACAGTTTACTGGACGGTAGTCGAGTTCGGTAGCTACCTCCTCACGCCTGTGATCACGCTTGTGGTCATTCTGCTACTCGACGTGTTGAACAGCAGCCCGGAGGAGAGTCTGGGGTCACAGCAGTGGCGATAGTTCAAATGACCTGAGGAGGCAGAGCTGTAAGAAGTCACTCATTTTACTATTGGCCGTGTTAGGCAATTCCGTAGTGTTCTGGACGGTATTGTTGGTGCACACTGTGTGGATGCGATTATGGGTATCTGCTCTATCATATCTGGCATATTGGATGTTTGTCCTTGTATCCAAACCTGAAACCATAAGGGAGCTGGGCTACAAGCTGCAGCTCCCGAGCTGCTGCTTAAACACCACTCTTTACGCCGTGACTCAGAGGAGCAGATGGGGGAGGTGCTGCAAACTCCGTTCACCCGCATTGTAGGGCACTTTCAACGGAGACAGGAGCTGAGAAACGCGCGCCGCCGTTCCGAATGAACGCAACTGTCGGATGCGGTTTCAGACTCCCGCGCCGTTCGCCGTTAGTTAGGAACGTGTTCGTTCTACCCGTGACAGTGTGGGATTCCTCCGGGATAACTGCAAACAGTTAATTGGTCAAATTCTGTCATATGTCGACACGGGCTCTTTAGGATGGAAGGGTCGGTTCGCGTTCTGTACCTCGAAAATCAAAATATGTGTTAAAAAAGTAAAACTCCGTCCTTTAGTGATCCGCTTCTGTATCTTACATTAAAAAAAGACATAAACTGCTGTGCCACGGAACATTTCACTGACAGGTGTACATTGCGTTCTTCCACGTGACGTCTATGTGTCTGTCGTAATGATATATTACAAACTGCTGTTCCGTTGATTTGACTCGTACAAATGTTTCAACTAGAATTGCAACTGCATTGGGAGCGGCGGTAGCGCTTTGCATTACTTTGCATTAGACATCACTGTGAAAAGCACCAGCTGTGTGCCACATGTCCGTGATTATCATATATCAGGACTGAGTGTCATTGGAATTGCAAGGGAAAACGAGCAGGCAAAGTGAAAGGTCTTGAGCTGGATAAGTCACCAGAGCCGCATGGACTATACTCCAGAGTATTGAGAGAGGGTTATGAAGAGATAGTAGATGCATTGGTAGTGACCTTTCAAAAATTGCTTAATTCTGGCATGGCACTCTTTAAGAATGGAGGAAGATGAAAGTAAATAAATTATAGGCTAGTTAGCCTCAGAGGTTTGGAAGGGTGCAGTCCATTATTAACGAAGACGTTTCGGAGTAATTGGAGAGTAATGATCAAAATAAGAACAGCCATCGTGGTTTCTGTCAAGGAAAACCTTGCCTGCTTAATCTGTTTGAGCTCTTCGAGGGGGTTGCAAAAGCGGTGGACAATGGAAAGGCGGAGAAACACAATTACTTGGATTGTCAGAAGGCCTTTGATACAGCGCCACACATGAGGCGGCGTAACAAGATAAAATCCTATGGCATTCAAGGAAAAACACTGGCATTTTTAGAGGAAAGGCTGACAGGCAGAAAGCAATGATTGGGTATAAAAGGGGCTTTTTCCGGTTGGCTACCAGTGACTAGTGGTGTTCCACAGGGGTCAGAATTAGGACCGCTACTTTACACGTTGTTTGTCAATGATTTGGATAATGGAATTAATGGCTTTGTGGCAAAGTTTGCGGATGATACGAAGAGAAGTGAAGGAGAAGGTAGTGCTGAGGAAGCAATGCAATTGCAGCAGCAATTGCTATACTTTTCAGTTACTGCTACTACACAGCCGTTCCCCACCGTCCCGCCCCTCCCCCCACGCCGCCCCACGTAACTCAGAGGGAGCGGAGAGAAAGGGGTAGTAGAAGGATATCTGGTCCCTGTTCTATAAGAGCCGCAGTCAGGCGTTGAACCGTAGAATGAAACATGTTACAGTTCCTGGCAGTGAGTCTCGTTCGTCCGCCCGCCACCATTCAAAGAGCAATGTGGTTTTGCTAACCACTGCTCACCATTGCGTAACTTCACTCCAATGGACCAATATAACGATGACTTCACATTTCCACCACGTGCCGTCTCATGCGAAATCAATCGGCCACTTACAACCTCAATATAAAATACCACCCCGTAGACGGTTTTCAGTATGGTTATCATGTTTTATTTTTTATTTAATTATTTTTCTGAACACATGTTTGACCAGCGCTGAGTTAAAAACATTCACTCTGATTGATGTCTGAGTTACGACACAATTTCCAATTTTATAGAACTGAACCAATGTCCTTTCAGCAACGCAATGTTAGTGATAGCCTCGCCAGTTGTAATAGTCGTCTAATAGTAATAGAATTTGTCCTGCATCTGCCTCTGTCTGTCCGATCCAGTACCTTTATTACACCGTTATTCAGAGCTCTCGTGTACAACTTAGCGATTCTATATAATTTCTGGGCTTCGCTTCTGGAGCATTACCCGTTGATCTCTAGTTATTGAATTGACTCCCACCTGGCGCAGAGAATATGGGTTCGGTGTAACACTGAGATATTCAAAGAAGTAAGTGCGCTAGCAACTCTCTGGTGAGCTGTCAATGGCCCCATTTAAATTGAAACTATGGAAACATAGTTAAACATTGTTACGTTTTTATTAATAACAGCATCTGCAGTTAAAGGAGAACGGCAGGGGAAGGTGGTTTACAGGGGTGATTAATCCGCCATGATGGAATGATGAAACAGATGAAGTTAACTGAATGGCCTTTCTGAAGATGTTTTACATTCTTCTGAATCTTGTCGCATCTTCTCTTTCATCCATAATCATCGAACTCTGTTTTGGACTTTATATTCTACTTGCCAACATCCATCTGTAAAGCAGCGTTCCCCGTTACGATTGAACCTCCCGTGTTCAGGTTTTGTGGCATTTGTCATGATCGCCTCCCACCCAGCGGTGTCAGGATCAGTCCTATCTATAAACTTCTATTTCATCACTTCCCTACCTGAGAAGACAGCCTTTTTACCTCCGTTCCAGATTTCTGCCGATACGCGTCTAACGAGTTTTGATCTGTAATTTTAACACTGCTTCTCTTTCCACAGAGGGCGCCTCACCTGAGAAAACTGGAGCAAGCTCGAACTCATATCCGATTCCCAGAATCGGATGTGCGTTTGTGTGTATATAAAATATGAGAGGGACTCAGCAAAAAGCCGCCAGCACTTAATTTGTGTTGCCTTTTTATTTCCAAAATCTGCAGAGGTTCTGTTTGTTATATTTCCGTGCTTATCTGTAAATCCGTGGGATTTGAGAGACTGAAAGGCAGATCAGGATGGTCAGCCGCAAGTACAGCAGTTAGGGCTCGGTCGGTTTCGGAGAATTCCGTTTGCATAATTAGGCACCAAAAACATTGAAAGCTGTAAATGTGGTTGTTCCGAGACAAAGCTCATTCTTTGTTATTCGAGTTCCTGCATCATTTCCCCAGGATGAAAGAATGCTCAGATAATACCCAAGAGTGTTTGATGTATTTGTCTTCAATCAGCCCAGAATTTACATCGGAGAAAATGGTGCCGAATTAAAGTGTTTGTTCTACTAAGTGTAACTAAAAAAGTTAATCAGAGGTATAGCGGTATCGCTGGGGACCGATCCTCTCTATAAAGCAGGCTTGTTTGGAATGAATCGGCTCAGAGTGTTCGCCAGAGCTGTGAATTCTGGACCAACAGCAGTCACGGATTCACAGTTAGATGGGTAATCGGGTCATCTGGCGGGTACAAGATGTTTACTATCCCTTCATTTCAGCCTTTGGAATTCTCGGTAAGCTGAGGTGTCAGCTGCCGTTGTTGGTAAATGTAGTTAAATTCCATATTGTGTTTGTTTTTCTCTCTGTTTTCTATTGCCATCCGTCCAGTCCCTGTATTCCGCGTTTCGGGAATGAAATGGAAAGCTGGAATGTGGATTTCGGGATTTGGATCTAAAAACAGGAATTCAGCGAATCCGCCAACATTTGTGGGATTCAATAGATCAGACCGCGTTCTCCAGCTATTTGTGATCAATAATGTGATGTTCGGGTCTCTGTGCTTTTGGTTTTTAACAGCAACATTTCCTTTGCAAATATTGCGTTGTTACAGCACGTGGAGAGTTTACTAATTGAATGTCTGCATTTGTATGTCAGCGGTTGTCTGAATTAGGTGTAACAATCAAACCAGAACTGGTAGTGACAATTGAGTAAATGTGAGTAGTTCCATGTTGCAGCATGAAACGTGTGTATTTTTGATAAATGTGTCCGCAGTGACTGAATGTGAAGCAGTTGGCGAACAACACCATGTCGTCGTTGCAGAGTCCATTGTCACAACCAACGTGTTAATGTTATCACCACCCTGAAATGTATTCTATCATATTGACATCAAACACTGTTGCAGACATCGGACTACGGCACCGAATTTACTGTTGGATGTGGAATTTCAGCGTCCTACAAATGGATTGAGTGGATGTTTCATGTCTGTCTGTGAGATGGTCTCACATTGCGCGGTGTTTGCTGGAATCAGTCAATGTTCTGTTGTAAAGTCAGTCAGTTGGTAAATGCTGGGATTGAAAATAAACACAAGAAATGCTGGAAGCACTGAGCCCCAAGCTGCTTAGATAGAAAGGGAAACGTTACCACACGTGTCGTAGGCCTCCCTGAGAACAGTTCTGAGGCGAGACACTTTGTTTTCTCCACATGTTCCGTTTTGTCCAGATGAATGTTTCCAGCACTTCCTGTTTTTTGTTCCGTCCTTCGGCTGTTCTGTCGCGGACGGGGAGCGCCATGGTAATTGATGATTGTCATATGGAAGAATCCCACCAGCAGCACGCAGATTTGTTCACGTCATACGCACGAGACGCGGAAGGCGCGGTTCGAGAACGTTCCATCCATTAATGACTCTGAGGAGTTCGGTACTCAGCTTTAGCTTTGAGCTGTCACTTCACATTTCAGTCGTTAATATTCGCCTCTGCTCAGTATCTTCTCAACTTGCTGTTCACTGTTTCTCTTCCAGCGAACTTGGTGGCGATTGTCATTCTGTCGCGGGGAAAGTGCGGTCTCTCCAACTGTGTCACTCGCTACCTGGTGGGAATGGCCGCGGCCGATCTCCTGGTCGTTATCTCTGATCCGCTGCTGAGGTGGACAGCTTGGAGTTATTTTCCCGATTCATTCCTGGCCATCACTCCTTTGTGCAGCCTCCGTGAATGGCTGGTTTTTGCGAGCACTGCGATTTCCGTCTGGCTGACTGTCGCCTTCACAATCGATCGGTTTGTGGCAATTTGCTGTCAGAAGCTGAAAGCAAAATATTGCACCGAGAGATCGGCGGCTGTGTTTATCGGGACAGTGAGTGTGCTGGCCTGTTTGGAGAGTGTCCCTTGGTACTTCACATATGAGCCTTCTGTAATAGTTGATGGTGTTCCCTGGTACTGTGTTACGAAACCGAGCTTCTATACATCTCTTTCATGGGCGGTGTTTACGATGTTTCACCGCATTTTAACCCCTTGTGTACCATTCTTTCTGATTTTGCTGTTCAATATTCTGACTGTCAGGCGGATTCTAGCGGCCAGTCGAGCTCGTAGGGGGCTCCGGGGACAAAAGAGTGGAGAGAAAGAAAATGACCGGGTGATGGAGAACCGACGGAAATCCATCGTTTTGCTCTTCAGCATAACCGGTAGTTTCATATCGTTGTGGTTGACGCAGGTGGTGTTTTATATCTACGAACGGAGTTCAAAGAGTTTTGTTTATTCTGTCACTGATCCCCGTTACATCACAGTATATACAGCAGCAATGCTTCAGGTTCTCAGTTCCTGCACCAATACTTGCATTTACGCCCTGACTCAGAGCAAATTCCGTGAGGAACTAAAGAATGCGGTGAAGTACCTATTGAATCCGATTTTGAAACGATGAAACGTTAAAAATAATTCCTGTAAGTCGCTACCATTCAGTTGCCTCCATGCTTCCTATTTTCTGTTTATACTTTGGTGAAGGTAAACAATGTGATCAGCTGGGTTACAAATCAAACTCGATAATATCTACTGATGCTCGTAATACAAAACAACACACACAGAAAATCAGAGTCCCGATGAAGGGTGTCGACCCGAAACGACTAATTACTGTTTTCAAAGGTTCTGCTGAGCTCCTCCAGCATACTGCCTGTTCTTACTAAAATGTCTCTCTGGCGTCAGCGCTCCATTCGCACGATAATATTGTTGCTTGAAATAAAGCCTGAGACATGCAAGGATTTGTATTCAGACATTACTTGCTCGATATGACGCTCAACTGACGTCCTTCATTCAAGGGTTTACTCCTGATTTGTCGTTCCGTAGAGTCAATCCAGTTCATCTGAAGCGGGTAAAATCTAAGCGTACACGTGACCAATAGGCAATAGGAATGATAGTCGAAATTCTGAAACAGCGACACATGCATTAATGGAGCCTAAATTATTGGAGATAATTCTTCGGGACTGAATTGTTGAGTTGTCGCTGAAAGAAAATTAGGGCAATTCTATGGCTTTCTGTGGGTAAGTCGTGCCTTACGGACAACTTGATTTTCTTTGAGGAGGTGGCAAAGCAATTTCAGCTGTGAATGCTGGGTATATGCAATTGTCTGAGGAGCCTGACAAGAGTCCCCGTCACAGACCCATTCAGAATGTCCCAAGGCCTGGGATGTATCAAAGCATGGCTGATTCGATTTGTAATTATTCTGCCCATGAGGCACCTACTGGTTATAGATGGAGCATTTCCAACAAATGTGTTATGGAGCCCTGCTATTTGTGATTTTTGTAAATGACTTTGAAGAGGAAGTGGATAGCTGGGTTACTCAGTAGCAGGATGGGGAACCACGTGGCTTAGCTGCTCCAGCTCGGGGCATTGGAATTCTTCATTCAATGACGGCTTCCTCTGGAAGGAGTCTGTGTGCACTCTGGGTCTCCATTCCCCGGCCAAATTTAAATAGAGTAGATTACCTGGTCATTACAGATTACCGAGCGACGAGGCTAGAATTAAATCGGGGTTGCTGGGTGCCGTGACTCACTGTGCCTGAAAGAGCTGTTTCCGCAGTATGCTTAATTAAACAAATAATAAATCAATAAATAATAGGAAGGTTGGTGGTGTTACGAATAGCGTAGAACGTGTTCCTAGGTTATAACCAGACACTGGCACGTTGCAAAACTGGGCTAAGAAATGGGAAATGGAGTTCCATCCGGGAAAATGTGAGGTACTACGGAATGAAAGGTCAAGCTGGATTACAGAGTACAGATGGCAGAAATCAGTCACAATATAGGAAAACGGGCGGGATTTGATCTTCGTGCTTTGGAAGCCCACAAATTCCTTAAGCTTTCCTCCTATGTTAATTGTGCGGTTATGAAAACTTTTAATGTGTTGGCCTGCATTATTCCGAGCATTAAGTTGTCAAGCCACGTGACATTATTACCAATCTGTAAAACTCTGATTCACCACACGGAATACAGACAGACAGACATACTTTATTGACCCCGAGGGAAATTGGGCTTCGTTACTGTCGTACCAACCAAGAATATTGAGTTCCCTTCGGGTCGCCTGATTATCGGAAATACCCACACGGAAATATTAGAGAATCCGCAAGGACCCTTTTCTTCCCGGGCGTCTCTAAAACCTGGTCGCTAGTCCTCGATGCCAGGCACCCAACACAGCACCGAAACAACTGTTGTTCTCCAGGCGCGTACGTCTGAGGATTGCACACTCCGTTCCCACCAAACCGGTCGAGATTAAGATATCTCTCCCGGCCAGGCTCTGGATTTTGTGAATCCTGTGTCACTTAGAGCTCATTGCTAGGAAGTTACAGACCACACATTGTAAATAATTAAAGGATGTATAAAATAAATATCAACTTAAATAAAATATTTCTAAATCCGATAAAAGCAAAACAAAAGACTAATTATAATTAAAATGACAAAAACGCAAACATTGGAGCTCAGCTCTCCCATAAGTCATATGCGTCGATTGTGAGTAGTCTCCCGCACTTTGCTCCATCGATCCATGGTCATCACGGGATCGAATCTACGACCCGCTGTTTCCTCTTCATCTCACGATGATCAAAGCCAAAGGCTCACACCGGTGTCAGGCACAAAAATAATAATAATAAATAAAATAAAAATAAAAATAAAAAAAATCCATCCCCAGCCTTCCCTACTGATTGGATGGCTCACATTCCTCAGTATCGTTCATCTCTGAAAACCCAAACAGTGTTTCTACAAAAGACCTACAACGTTAGCTGTGAAACCTTTACTAGGGAGTTACACTCCCCACAAGCTAAACAGAGTCATTTTCCCATGACTTTTAGATAATTGATCCCCCTTCATGAATAAGCCCGAGTTTGAAAGGAATTTCGCTGTGGCAGTCCTTCTGATCCAGGTGAAAATGGCAGTTACATACCTCAATATGAAGATTAGCACAACACACAGCTTTCCGGTGCGACCTTGTCCAAACTATCTGGGGAACTCCAGACTCATCATCTAGTTCTTCGGTCGCATCCCAGTTTTTTTTTCTGTCTACACGGGTTGTGTCTCTCTATCTGTTACTATCGCCTCTAGACAACTCAGGACCCCTTGTCGTTTGGCTCATCTCAGCTTCAGCTCCAGTTATTCTCAAGTCCAGTCTCCCGTAATTTTCGAACCGAAAACTTATCTGCCACTGCTAGATCCCGCCATTTCACCGGCATTAAAGTTGGTGGAGTTGGGAATCTCTTCAACTGTATTCACGGAGTTTGCAAAAGGCAGCATACCCTTTTGCCCATCCTCTGAATGGGTAACACATTCAGTGGTTCGGTCCTGCCCAGATCTTTTCGCTGCTTGCCCTTCGATTTCCCACGTCGCCGAAGAGTCCTATTACTGAGTGTTGGGACAATGTCAGTCTCAGGCTCAAAACGCACCTCTTGTCAAGGAGTCTGAAGGCGTTTCCGATAGAGAATCTTAACAGGCCCATTCCCATTCTGTGGTACACCCGGGAAACTAATAGGTTTAGCATCTGACTCTCCCTCCACAGGACCCACCCGTGCAACGATCAACCAACTGACGCATCCCAGGTTAGCCAAGAGGACTCTGTCTCCAGACATGAGCTGGGAAAACCTAACCGTCTGATCGTAATTCTTTCGATTCCATCAATATTGCTTGGTAACCGCGACCTCCGCTAGTTCATGGGTCATTTTCAGTTCCTTCCAGATATCAGAGAAAAACATCAGACCTTTTTTATTGTGAAAACCCTACCCGCCAGTCCAGAAACAGAGGTTACGGTACAGCATCGCCTCGCGTCCAAACATTTGGTAAAATTGCGAGTACCTGGTAACTTCACTCACAGCAGTTGTCCAGATGCCAAAAATGTTGAATCCCACTGTTGTTCCAACTGATCTACAAAGTTCCTAGCGCGTGTAGTAATGACCGTTTGAAGCGCCTGGGCGAAGAATCACCCTAAATGTGAGAAGGGTTGTCCTCGACTTGGAGCTCTTGGCTGTCCCGCGATCGAAACTTAAGATCAGGGGTCACGCGCCTTTGTTGCAGCCCCTAGACTTTGGAACAGCATTCCCCTACCTATCATATCTGCCCCCTTCATCGACTCTTTTAATTCCAGGCTCAAGGCTTACTTTTATTCACTAGCGTTTGACTCCTTCTGATGTGGCTGATTTTTGGCTTGTGCCTCGGCCATTTTGTTGTTTCTTTTGTGCCCATAAGCTGTTTGCCTTGTTGGATATGTCTGTGTTTCTTGTATTAACGATATTAGATATTTGCTCTGACCTGTACAGCACTTTGGTCAACGTGTGTTGTTTTGAAATGTGCTATATATATAAAGAAACTTGACTTGACTTCCTACTGCTCTCCATCCTGGCACTTATCCCTGCAGGCGTTACAAGTGCCACATCAGCATCTATACTTCCTCCATCACCAACCACCATTCAGGGAAATCTGTCCTTCTACGTCACACATTCATAACAGGTTCTGTCGGTATGGCGACCCGTACATTGGTGAGTCCCAATGTAGATGTGGTGCGGCATTGTCGATCGTTTTCAGTCACCCTTTGCAATCCACGACCCTTGCACTGGCGAAATGACGCGTCAAAAATTCTCGGAATTCCTATCCGAATGCATAATAAGCCAGTCTATAATCATGGAATCCAGGCTGGTTGGTAAATTGAGTTTCAGACTGCCTTGTAATAGGAGGCACAGATTCACGGTGGAGACTTATCATATTTTATTCGGCAATGTGTATCGGGAGCAGTGATCGTCCGGACAGCACCCCCAGCGTCTGGAGCAATTACCACTTTTGCAGGGAAACCTCGCCACCTCAGAGATCCCATACGAGCCAGACGCATGTTTTGGCGAGAAATATATCTCCATCCGTCCCTGTTCTTCGGTCTACCACTTTTTCATTCGCTGCTTAAAAGGCTGCAATCGTACAGAAGTGAAGTTAATTGGTTCCATCTGAGGAGCTATTGGAGACAAATAATAAACGATGACTGGGTCACAACGCAGATATCGGAGAAGTAAATGAAACCAATACTGGCGTGGATGTATTAATCAATTAATCCGATGTATTGATTAATGAGACTGTTCGCTATAAAATAACTTAGTAGGAATTGACTGAACAGCTGTCACAAAAATGAGAAGCTGTTCAGATTTAGGGATGATAATAATTCACAAGAAAAGCTGAATAAAACGGTGAGACTGGCGCAGTCAGTCTCACAAATGGTATTCAAAGTGCAAGTGCGGAAAGCGTGTTTCAGCGCTGAGATCATCTCAAATGAGCCGAGGGCAACGCATCAGTAAGAGGGTCACACTGGATACAGGGAGACCGACGGCCGCTCATCGATACCAGCACCACAGTGGATACAGAGAGGTGAGACTTTATTTCCAATGATCCGAGAGTCGCTCCTCGGTACGAGATCCTCAATAGGCACAGAGTCGTTTACTGCAAAAGCAGAAAAAAGTGTGGTTGAAATGAACACATCCAAATCCACACACACTTAGATTGGTGACAAGGTCGAAAATCAGCAGACACTGAATGGAGAAATGCGACAGAGATTGTTCTGGAGTCAGAGATTAATACCGCACAGAAAAAGGCTGTGCCGTCCACATAGATCATCCCTCTGTGATCCTTCATTATGTCCCAGTAATCTGCACCCTCCTTCCGACTCTCATCCTCATACCTGGACAACCTTCACTGAAATGATATAATTGAATCTGCATCTACCACTTACGTTGGCAGATCCTTTCACATTCCTCGACTCTCTTAGCGTGTCAGCATTAGCACTTACCCCTCTTGTATATTCAACTTTCACCCCACATCAATGAAGCAGTTTTAGATTCACTCAGAGGATGTGGAAGATATGCGAGCAATCGCCCTTTCCGTAATTCTCACACATGTGTATACTTCTATAAGATATGCATTCATTTCCCTGCCGTCAAGGGAATAAATTCCAATTCAACAGTTCCTTCTAATTCTGGTCTTCAGTTCCTGTATTCTTTTTTTCAGATTATCGGTACACGCATTGAAGCTAATTGACATTATAAAACGGTAGGTAGGTGGACGGAGCAGCCCACGCTATTGTATCTACGGCCTCACCAACGTTTTGTTCAGATTCAACATAACGTCCCAACTCCTGTACTCATGTGAAGGGCAATGGGATTAGAGCTCAATAGAAGCCGATCTTCCCGTGATGCTGCTTTCCTGGAATTATCGATCTGTATTCCCAGGTCTCCTTCTGCACGCTAATTTCCAACTATTCAATGGGCTTCTTAACCTGTTGTATCTATCCTCACAAAGAAGACGAACTCATAATCGTCACCATTAAATTCCATCGGTCATTGTCAACCCATTTTCCAGACAGTAAACATCAATCTACAAGCTTGGATACATTTTCCGGCTATGCACAATGCCCCCAACCTAGTATTCGTCCGTAATTCTTCTCATTCAGTTTCCTGCCTCTACAATTGAGTCATTAACATACATGATAAATAACAACGAACCAATCCCTGCAGTAGAATTGTCACAGTCAAAGAATCAGAGATCTCCTCTCAATCCGTCCACAAGCCGCATCTAAATTCGTGTGGGCCCGTAACATTTTATTATCAAAGGTCCCTGGAATATTGCTGTCAATCTCTTTAATATGCTCAGAAGAACATACGGACAATGTGTTTTATTGTGATGCATGTCAACATTTGTTACTCTGACATTCGTCATTCAAAAGATTGGAAAAGAATACAACAAGCGACAGAAAAAATGAACCTATCTCCCCCTTCAATAAATTGTCCGCCATTTCACCTGCTGAGCCGGTGTCCCGCCCTCAATGTCAGAAGCGAATGTGGTTCAAAGAATGTGACAAAATACATGTTTGAAGTTGATTGTCCATGTTGATTTTTCAACATAACTGTTCTGTTGGTAACAACAATGGTCAGAAAATGTCCTATTTCAGCGGCTGACGTCAGATAACTTGGAAAGTACATTCGTAACGTTAATGTTATCTTATGTTTAAAATTTATTAACGTAACAGCCCTTGGGGATACGAATTCATGGGATGGTGACAGAGGGAAAAAATACTTTAATGTAGTTGTTTGTGTCGCTGGCTGTCACTCCTGCGACTGATGCGATAAGCACACTAATTGCCTCAGTGGAATTAAGCTAAATTGCATATAACGCTGCCGCCAGTCCATATGAGTATCGGAACTTTCCGTGCAACTGAACGCTGCTTCTGATGGAATTTGGTTTATCCAGCGATTTTCTACATCGCGGCTATTTTCTATCCGGCAATCGTAGCGATCGGTGTCCCTGATAAGATACTGGAGCTGGTCACTAATTGTATGGTGCTGTCGTCATCTTGATTTCGATCCACTGCACTGTTTAGAGTTTTACTAAGCACAGATGTTACATTCGTCTGAAATGTGTTTCCAGAACTGAGGATTCAAGCATCTAATAGTTTTGTTATTCAGCTTCCAAATTGGTTCTATGTGATGCTTTTTACTTCTTTTGTCAATGACGTTGCTGCCGATATTGCCATAGTTCCATGCTTTCACCTTGCTCAGCTTTATGAACCGATAGTGGTCGCATCTCCAGATCAGAAGCTTTTCCAATTGACCGACCAGTCGGATATCGACAGACATGTCTGCTCGTCCATAAAACGTTGAATTATAATTTATGCAACAAATCTCAAGATTTCACTACTAATAACCGTTTCAGCTATTTCACCTCAAATAATGGAAATTCTGTTGTTTACAGAGCGATCGAACTTCACCAGTACGGGAGTCGTTGAAATCAGATGCCCGGCTCTAATCTGTCGGAAAGCCGCCATCCCACTGCTAATTCTGTCCGTTATTGTCCAGCCGGAGATTACGGTCAGAATCCGCACAAATTGAATTTCTGTTGCTCACTTCCAAAAAAAAAATCATACCCTCTGTAGCATTGGAAAACTGGTCGACATTCAGACATTCGCAGCTAACGATATTTCTGTGCTGATCTTTTTTTTCTCTCTCCAAATTTCTTGTAGTTAATTTAACGGCGATTGTGATCCTATCACGTGGAAATGCGGACTCTCCAAATGCATCACCCGTTACCTAGTTGGAATAGCAACAGCGGATATGATGGTGGTTATAGTTTTCGCTTTAGTGGAACAGACCAACAATATCTACATTTATTCCAGATCCCTGTTCATCTCTCCTGTATACGCAACAACAATTGAATTGTTTATTATGACGAGGGACTGTTCTGTTTGGTTTACAGTCAGTTTTACCTTTAATCGTTTCATCGCAATATGTTGTCGAAAACTTGGGGAACGATACTGCACTGAGAGAACAGCAACGGTGGTATTGGTGACCGTGGTTATGGTGAGCTGCGGGAAAAGTGCCCCGTTTTACTTTGCTGTTGAACCTTACGTCATCATTGACAACGTGCCGTGGCGTTGCGCCCTCAAAGATGAATACGCTACTTCACCCGTGTGGAAAGGAGTGGAATTACGAGATGGCATTTTAAACCCGTTGCTACCAATCGGACTAATTCTTATCTTCAATGGGTTAACAGTAAGACATATAATTGCGGCAAATAAAGTCCGCAGAGGGCTTCGGAACAACAGCGATAAACAGGAAGATACTGATGTGGAAATCCGCAGAAAATCTATGATTTTGTTGTTTGCAATTTCAGCTAATTTCATATTGTTTTGGATGCCCTATCCAGTTCGTTCACTGAAATGGCAAACGGAAAATTACTATTACCTGGACAGGTATTTGAGTTCACCCGGTACATATACTACAGCAATTTGGGTACATGTTGCAAACTCTCAGTGTGTGCACCAATACTTGTATCTATACACTGACACAGAGGAAATTCAGACAAGAGCTGAAGGAAGGAATGAAGTATGCTTTTACGTTAAATGGACGTCTGTGTAGATAACGCCCACATCAATTGGAATTCAGCGGAGTTTTAGAATAACACAGTTGGAATAAATCATTAGGTTTGACAAATACGTCATAAAGACAAACAATGCTTTGACTGATCATCCTGAAATGAATAAATTCCAAACTATCACAGAGACTTGACAATCATTCGGGAACCGGTACCATGGCATGAAAGTCAGGACTAACAGGCTCCAGGATAGCGTCTTCCACCAGGGCATCAAACTGATTAACTCACACTAATCTGAGTGTTTTTCTCTGTTATACTGAATGTTTTATTTATTATAACTTCTTATCAATTACTAGGATTGCATATTGCACATTTAGACGGAGACGTAACCTAAAGATTTTGTACATCATGTAAGAGAAGGATGTAAGAAATGAAGTCAAGGCAATCACAAGGGGAGGAATGACTTCCGGAATGTTGGGGGTTCATATGTTTCAAACTGCTCATAGCCGTGTAATGAAGAGCAAAGAGAAAGCTTTTTAAACACAGGGAGAGTGTGATATATCACATTTGTGGAAAGAAAGGACGCTGTGGTTGGATTGTTTGTTAATAGACCGTCAGTGGAACTCGGAAGGGAAGAAACACTCGTTCGAGAGTATTCATAATAGAGCTCTCATCAACAAAACGGAAACAACACACAGACACAGATCAGGAGATAGATGCTGCATTGGTGCTTATATTAACACAGGCAACGTAAACTTCACTGATATTCATCTGCAATTCCTCTGTTTAAAAGGTTTAAATGTGTTGAACACTTACCCAACAGGCTGGTATATGTCACGGGGAAAAGGAGATCCAGCCACTCACCAACCCCACCTCCCGTACACACAGGTGCTGTGAGAATGAGGTTTAAGCCTCGCGCCCACACACACACAGTCTCAATCGTACACCAGATACCGTTACAGAATACACTGTAAAGGTTTTACTAAAACTAAATGAGTACTATGCAATAAAGTATATATGAAGGAAAAAAATAAAGCAAAAGGCGCCAACTGATCAAAGTTCAGTCAGATTAGGGCACATTGTTGGAGCTCAAGCATCGAACCATTCGACTCCTCGTCACTTTCCTCCGACCTCCACGTCCTCGCACGTGGGACCACCCCCGGTGGTCGACCGAGCAGCGCAGCGCACGTCCATCTTCCTCGGCGTCTCCTTCCCGCCTCCCCTCCAAAGACCGAGAAACCCCCCAAGCTCACAGCCCCACAGGAAAAAATAATATTCCACATTGGTCAACAAATGAATACAATCCCCATATCAGCAAGTCCAAAGCCTAAGAACTGCGAGAAAAAAAAGCACTTATTAGACATAAAAGCATTCCTACTCTAGAAAACCAAAGAAGCCATTTTGATAACATACACAGTACATTTTATATTCTCCCCCCATCAGCAAATGTCATGCCCTCATGACATTACCAGAGTTCCCCCAGGCTTCTTGCAACACACCAAAGCCAACTCAGGTGCAGAAAGCAGCGACATAACTACCCAGAGCAGTAGAAATCACACTCGGTTCTCCTGGCACCACATACGTCAACCACTGGGGGGCGCCTACTCCTCTGAGATCTCCGTACCCCTTCTGCCCAGCCTTCCGCCTCACTGGGCTCCCTCTTCACCTGCGAATCCTCTGCCTCGGACACCACAGGTATACCTGTCAGATCCCCACTCACTCCCTCACGGGGGTCCCCCTTCACCTGAGAACTCTTTGGCTCTTATTCGGGTTCCACCCTCTCTCCGCCCAATGCTGGCTGGCTCCCCATCTGACCTTCAACAGCTTCCCTCCTCTCGCCCAACTCTGTAGAGGAAGGGCCAGGAGCCTTCTCTTCTGGTACTGAAACGCCAGCGAATGGGAGCAGAGGCCACTCATCTGAGTCGTCTTCTTCCGAATCGGTATCCATTACCAGGTTAGGGACCCGTCTCGGCTCTTCAGCAGCGGGCTCTTCCCTCGCTCCGTGCCCCCGGAGAGTCCTTGTACTAGGCACAGACTCACTCTCTGGCTCCTTGTCCACCCGCACTGCTTGACCCAGGGGCAACAGGTGATTCCGATGGAGTACCTTGATAGGCCCATTCCCATCCTCAGGTTTCACCCGGTAAACTGGTAGATTCGGCATCTGGCTCTCTAATACATAAGGGCTGGCCGCCCATCGATCTGCCAACTTGTGCTTACCAGGGAGTACCAAATTCCATAAAAGGACCCGGTCGTCCGGCAATAATTGGGCAAACTTAACATTTTGAACATATCACATCTTATTCCTCTGATCTTGTTTAGGAGCCGCCGCCTCAGCCAACTCGTACGCCCTCTGTAACTCCCTCTTCATATCGGACACATACTTTAGATAGGAATTCCCGGGTAATTCACCCATTTTAGTCCCAAAACACAGTTCAATGCGCATCCTCGCTTCCCGCCCGAACATCAGATTGTAAGGCGAGTACCCTGTAGCATCATTGCGATTCCAATTGTAACAATGGACCAAATGTCCAATATGACTACTCCACTTATTTTTCATTCCAATCTCCAGCGTCCTGAGCATATCCAACAGGGTCCTGTTGAACCTCTCTGGCTGAGGATCACCCTGTGGCTGGTAAGGGGTAGTCCTCGATTTCTCAACCCCAAGCATAGTCAGTAATTCATGGATAAGACAGCTCTCAGAGCTCCGCCCCTGATCACTATGGAATCGCCTGGTAAGGCCGTAATGAACAAAATATTTCTCCCATAACACCTTCGCCACTGTCGTCGCCTTCTGATCCTTAGTGGGAAATGCCTGAGCATAGCGAGTGTAATGATAGGTGATGACTAAGACATTCGCGGTTTTGTTGGTGTCAGGTTCAATCGACAGAAAATCCATACACACCAGGTCCAGAGGTCCCGCACTCTGCAAGTGCGACAGTGAAGCCGCCGACGCTGGCAGGGTCTTCCTCCGGATGCAACGACTGCATCCCCTACTCTATTCCTCGACCTCCCCATCATCCGGGGCCAGTAGAACCGGTCTCTGAGTAATCCATAGGTCTTTTCCACCCCCAAGTGTCTAAAATCATCATGTAAGGCCTGGAGTACAGTCTGCCGATACTTCTCCGGCAGGACCAGATGCCAACGGCGGGGTTGGTCCGGAGGCGCCGTTACCCGGAACAAGATTTGGTTATTTAACTTTAACCGTGACCACTCCTTCAATAACAGAGGCACGGATGGGTGTTTCGCCTTTTTAGCAAACTCCACATCCCCCTACTCTACCGCTCTCCACACAGTGCCAAGACCCGGGTCATTCTGCTGAGCAGCTGCCACTTCCCCCGGACTCAGTTCTAGCAACTGTTCAGTCCGCAGTGCGGTCAGGTCACAATAAGCTAGGAGTATGGCGTCGTCAAAAACCCCCAAATGGTCCACGGCTCTCTCCAGCTTTCCTCTTCCCTCGGCCTTCACGGTGATAGCAAACTGACACATCGCCTTCACTCCAGTGGCAGGGACACTCTCCCACTCCTCGTCCTTCTCCTGTTCCCCCGGCTCCCGACGTGACAAAGCATCCACATCGACATTCTTTCTTCCTGGGCGGTACCTCAGGCTGAACTCATATACCGACAAGGCCGCCAGCCACCGATGTCCTGCAGCATCCAGCCGAGCCGAATTCAAAATATATGTGAGAGGATTGTTCTCCGTTCTCACCTCAAACTTGGTTCCGTACAGGTAATCGCTCAGCTTGTCCACCACCGCAAACTTCAGCGCCAGGAACTCCAACTTGTGAGTGGGATAGTTTCTCTCAGAAAGCGACAAGCTTCGGTTGAAAAAGGCTACTGGTCTCAAAGCTTCCATGCTCCTGGTACAGAATTGCTCCTAAACCCTCTCGGCTGGCATCCGTGTGCAGCAATATGGTTTTTGGGGATCGGCAAAAGCCAACACCAGGTCCCGGGGCAGAGCCCTTTTCAGAGATCGCAACGCCTCTTCACATCGATCATCCCATCTCGAGCCACAAGGTTCCGCCGGGTTCCAGTATCCGCCAGCGTCTTGCCTCTGGTTCCCCGTCCTCTTCTTCCCCACCGGGGAATAGTCACACAACAGCTGAGTCAACGGGTGACACACTTTGGCGTATCCTTTCACGAATCGGCGGTAATACCCACAGAACCCCAAAAATGAGCGCAGAGCGCCCACTTTCTGTGGTCTCGGCCAGGTGGTCACGGCCAGGTAGCCACTCCCTCTCGCGAAATGATATGGCCAACGTAGCTGACCGACGACTTGCAGAACTGGCATTTGTCCAGGGAAAGCTTCAGCCCTTCTTCATTAAGCCGGCCCAACATCTTCAACAGCCTCTCCTCATGTTCCTCCAAAGTCGATCGAAACACTATCAAATCGTCCAGTTACACCAGCACCTCCAATAGATTCATATCCACCACAGTTCTCTCCATCAGCCTCTGGAAGGTGGCTGGGGCCCCCGATATGCCTCGGGGCAATCGTTCGAACTGAAAGGACCCCAGCGGGCAGATAAAGGCTGTCTTCTCTTTATCGCCCTCAGTCATCGGGATCTGGTAATACCCACTTCTTAAGTCCAGCACACTGAACCATTTCGCACCGCTCAGGCAGGCCAACTCGTCCTCGACCATCGGGACAGTATATTGATCAGGGACAGTTCGCCGATTCAAAGTCCTGTAGTCAACACACATGCGCACCCTCACATTCTTCTTCGGTGACACCATTATTGGCGAAGCATAAGGACTTCGAGACTCAGCTATGATTCCGGCTTCCTTCAATTTGCACCAGTGCTGCCGCACGTCCTCAACATCTACCGCGGCCAGCCGCCTGGATCTCTCTCTCAGAACGTGGTGTTCTCCGTCACCCGGATGGTGTGGTGAGTGCTTTTGGAGCAGCCCACGTCAAATTAGCCTCGAGAAAAAAAAAACAGCTTCCATCTTCAGCCTCTTCTCCACTAGCCTGTGTTTCCACTCCGGCGACACAGGGGAATCCCCGAAGTTAAAGGCTTCAGCGGTCAGCTCCCTTCGATACTGCAACTCCTCCCCGTTAGGGGCCCTTACTGGTGCGCTGGACATTACCATCACCGGGAACAGATGTGTCAGCGGTATTCCCCTCTTAAAGGTGATTTCAATTGCTGTGGTTTTCCTGACACTTACGGCTATACGCCTCGCATGTACCACCCCTGGTCTCTGCACTTCGGGCCTCACCAGCGCCCCCGCAGAAAATCGTGTCTCCCCTTCAAGATCGTCCGGGGGATTACGTATTAGCGTCTACCAATAGGGCTTCGCCTGTAGGCACTCCGAGGAATCTGGGGGTCCCCATCTCGAGTGCTACCTCCCCTGGTCGGATCACCGTGGGCATCGCCTGCGTACACCACACCGTCACTCGTTTACACTCCGGGTCCAGCCCTTGGGGGGGGGGGGGCAACCTCTTCTTCCAATACCGCTCGAAACACTGGATGCACCGAGAGGGTCTCCAGAAAGTGTCCCCACCCCTTTCTTCTTACAAGCTCCCAGGAGCCGTCGCACAAAGGGGAAGTTAGTCCCCACCAGGAGGGCAGCACCACAGGTTTCCACCGGGTCAGGACACACCAACACCAACGTCTCAATAGCTTCAGACACTCCCACTTCGCCCTCGAGAACTCCAATCTCACCGATAGGTACCCATCGTACGGGTAGTCACCCTCGCTCACGCCCCAAATCTGCAGGGCGTCAAATGGAGTTACGGGCAAATGCTTTAAATATTTGTTGCAGAACGGCCGGTACAATAAGTTCAACTGCGATCCCGTATCAAGAACGGCTTTCGGGCAAACTCCCTCTGTCCGTAGACACACACTGGCACGGGGTCCTAGCAGCCCATCCAGAATAGAGGCGTGGGCACCCGGTGGTCCCCTGGCTGATCTCTGGGAACGTGTTCCTCCAGAGGCTCCAGTCTGTTCCCTCACTGAGCCTCTCCTAAGTTTCCCGACACCTCTCCTTTCCTAGTCGCAGGGGTCTTGCCCTCCGCGGGACTGTCTCTCACAATCCCACATAAAGTGTCCCTATTCTCCACAGCGATAGCACACCCTTGGCCGCCCACAGTCCCGCCTGAAATGCCCCTCTTTCCCACAGTTAAAGCACACGCTGCCTGCCGCCCTTCCACTCCCAGGACGGCTCCCGCTCCCAAACCCACTGCACTTGTCGTCCCCGGGCGTAGGTAGCTCCCCTATCCTTCACCGGGGGGTCCCAACTCCCCTGGGGGTTGTCACCTGCCACCACTTTCTGTATCGCTGAGGATCGCTCCCGTAGACCTGCGCCCCTTGTCCGCCCCAATGCTGTCTGTCTCTTCCTCCCGCACCTCTCTAATCATTTGCCCGAACGACGGAGGGTGGCCTTTCCTATAAGCCTGCCGGCTAGTCCACGCCACCTTGTCCTCCTCCAAGGAGCCACTGAATATCTGACTCATCCTCACGCTAGCCACGTCAGGCACCTTCACTACCCGCCGGCGCCGTAACCCCGTAACCATCCCCTCCATCCGAAATCTGTACTCGGAGAGCTTTTCCCCTCTCCGTTGTTCCAGGCGTTGAAACTCTGCTAAAAGCAGCCAGGGTTCCCCTGACAAGCCAAACGCTCCCTCCAAAACTTCTATACATTCCTCCACTGAAGCCCCAGGCTTCTCAGCATTCAACTCCCGGACTGTTTTGGCTGCCGAACCCCTCAAACTTTCCACCAATCGCTGCCTCTTCTCCTCCTCCGAGCCTGGCCACTCCTCTAACATCAAAGTGGTATGCTCGATCCAGGTCTCATAGTCCACCTCCCCGTCCGGAATAGGCTTGGCTCCGGAGAACACTCCAAGCTTCAGCCGTGGCCTCCCGGCCACTCCCGGCTGTTAAGTGCGGCTGCTAGCTCCGAGGCTTCCCCCATACCTGGGGGGCGGGGCCGATTCACGCCTCCCTCCTCCAATCTCCCTTTACTAGTGCCGGGCACCTCTCTGTGGTCCACCTCTAGCTCTAACTCCTCCTCCGATGTCTCCTCATCCTGCCCCTCGGAGAGAGTGTGGAGCCCCCACGGACCCGCTTACCCCGGAACACTGACCGTTGCCAGCAGTTCCAACGTCATGACGTCAGTACTCGTACGAACCAACACCCAGCTAGACGCCACCTCTTAACCACACCGTCTAGCTACCAATTCTACCTGCCCAACACCTTTTACCAAACTTAAGCCCCGCACTAACGCGTCCACCGAAACGCGAAAATCCACCCCGCTCACTACACAGGCATACTGCACCAGTACATCTTCCAACTCGCACCAGCTAACAATCTTATCTCTGTCCATCTCCGCACTGCTACCTGCGAAACTCCACAGCACCTGACAATCCAATCCCGGGACGAGCACCCCAGAAATGTAACTCTTAACCAATAGGCTGGTATATGTCTCGGGGAAAAGGAGATCCAGCCACTCTCCAACCCCACCTCCCGTACACGCAGGTGCTGTGAGAATCAAGTTTATGCCTCGCGCCGCCCACAGTATCAAATTTAAACCAGATACCGTTATGAAATACACTTTAAAGAGTTTACTAAAACTAAAAGAGTACTAGGCAATACAATATATATGAAAGAAAAGAAAAAGCGAAAGGCGCCAACTTATCCAAGTTCAGTCAGTTTAGTGCACATTGTTGGAGCTCAACCATCGAACCAGTCGACCCCTCGTCGCTTGCCTCCGACCTCCACGTCTTCGCACCCGGGACCCCCCCGGTGGTCGACCAGGCTGTGCAGCGTACGTCCAATTTCCTCGGCGTCTTCCTCCCGACTCTCCCGAAACCCCGCGACCACCCCCCCCCCCAAGTTCCCAGCCTCACAAGACAAAATAACATTCACAATTGGTTAACAAATGAATACAATCCCCATATCAGCAAGTCCAAAGCTAAACAACTGCGAGAAAAAAAAAAACACTTATTAGACGTAAAAGCATTCCTACACTTAACAAACCAAAGAAGCCATTTTGAGTCACATACACAAGATATTGTACATGTATAAAATATTAACGTTTGCGAACTAAATTCTCGGAATTTATATCGACCGCATTGTATGTATTTCATGAACGAATTATCCACTTTTTTTTCTCTATTAGCTTCACCTTCCATCTTCTCGTTTGATATGCATTGAACAATCAATTATGAGGGTACATAAAACTAGTATTACAGCAACATGTGTTACTCTTCTCATCCACGGATATATTTGAGCACTTGCTCCCCAATTCTCAAACTGCTTCAAGAAGCCTGGGTAGCTGAGCACTTAATTTGCCTTACCAGACTATGTATTAGTTAGTTTACTGTGTTCCGTCCAGTGATGGATTATTTCCCTCGTCGCCTCCAGAACACGTGTCCAGTCTGCAGTCAGGTGAGGGTTTGTTGGCAACTCAGTAACAGCATATTCCCAGACACACTCATCTGTATCAGTGCATTTTTTAAAAAATATTTTTTTACAAACGGCCCTGTCCTCAGGATGAGGGAACTGGCAATCACCGCAGTGAGAGGACCTGTCCTAATCTTCCTGAAACACTTGTTCCATTTTGAACGCACCCAAGTCAGGGTCATCATGTACACCCGGTACCGATGGTGATAGCATTCCTGCTTCTCCACCACAAAGTAAAGCTGGTTGATATGGTACCAGCAACGTTTTGTACTTTGTCCACTGATCAACTTGTTTTGCCTATAATTTCCTAGAGCCCTGCAAAATCTTTGATTTAAAAATAAATAAAGTTGGTCTACTCTAATCATCATGCTTTGTCCTGAACAATTTCGAATCCAGCCTGACCTGTGTCTCAACGTAGGCTTTACTCCATTGCTTCATCTTCCCCTTTTGGTGGGCTGCCGCACAATTGCCCTGTTTCACAGGCTCTCCCACTGTGGTACCCAATTTCTGACACAATCCCATCGATTTCGTGTCTGACAAATTTAGTCTTAACAACTAAAATCTTTCATGTCCCTTTCAGCCATAAGTATATAAGGGGAGTAAACTGTTGAATATGCTAATGCTTTGTGTATTATCATCAAGGCAAAAGGCAGAGCTATTCTTATGGGAGTGTTAAAGTGAATTAAATTCCACTATGTAGGCGAAATGTTGTGTCGCCCAGAGAACCGCTAACAAATGGTTTTTATATACAGTATTCCCACTGTTCAGCCGGTGGGAACTTGTGTGATGCATGCACAACTGTTCTTATCTTCCCATGCGTTTCCTGTAACAGCATTGCTGAGAGAGTGGTGTCAGTTGTATCAGTGGTATCGCCACCTCCAATGAGAATGGCTCATTCCATTAACAGAGCTGCCTTACTCCTTACTAAAAAAAAAAATCAGTGTGATCGCTACAGTTGCCTACCAGCACCAGAAAGGACCATATCCCTTTCTATTCACGGGAAAGTCATTTCATAACCGATTCGACTTTTCGCTTTTCAGTTTTTCGCTTTCCAAATGTCAAGGTCATTCCCAAATAACTAACTACTCGTTCCATTACCTGGTAACTTTAGTGTTTACATTTTGTCCCAATGAAAGTACTGATTGCAGAAGTTCTGTCAATAAATCATATTGTTTCTGCTTGATTTCGGTCTCCATTAGTAGATAACCTATATTTTGTACCAAACACTCGAGTTTTGAAAACCGTTTTAAATCTTTCCCCAAGAGCTGGTGAAATAGAGACTGGGAATTATGGAAACCGTGCTGTAGGACAATCCATGTATGCTGCTACCAATGAAAGCCAAATGCAAACTGTAGGATAGACCAAAGTCTATTATTTATGTGTCAGGGTGTCAGCTATTGCGCTCTTTCATTCTGTTTGTCCACTGTATCGGGGCTAGTTGCAACATTTGTTTTTGTTAAAAGAGTTGTTTTATTCCATTGTGAACCTCCAGCTACCAGCTGGTTTATTTACTGGCCATATGGGTGAGTTATTAGTGGAAACTACCGTCCTCAGTACTCCTTGATATAGCAAACTCTGTATTACCTTAACTACATCTTCCTGTGCTTTTTTGGGGGGACACCCATGTTGCTTCTGTTGTCTTGGGGTCTAGAACTTGAATGCAAAAACTGTCAGCCGTCTTTCAGCGGTCATGCTTGCGCCTTGGAAATGCTTTTGAGTTCTATGCAGTAATTTGCGGCACCTTCTGAACTTTGATCACTTCCTCCCGTTTTATCCACATTTAACCCTTTGAGCATTTTCTGCCCTCATATACTCCTACTGCGATCCATGTATTATGTATCTATTCATGTCATTTGTATCTTCCACATCATACAATTAACTGGATCAAAACAAAGCATATAGCCTTGACCATATAATCACATCCCACTACATGTTCCCGCTCCCAGATGCACTTCACCAACACTACTGAATACTTCAACGTCATGTCGCTTATTCTAACTTTCAATGGTACACTCATATGTCCCTCTTGTGAATGTCCTGTGAATCCTCGTCAGATAATTTTACATTGCATCTTGCACTTTGTGTTTTTTTTTATCATTAATGATTCTGCTATGACTTATTCATACACTTTGTATCCTTCCATCTAATTGTATGGGCGTATGCTGTGTCAGTATTGTAAGTGTATTGAATCCCACTATGGAGGCGAGAACCGGTAACAAATGGTTTTCATAAACATTATCCCACTGGTCAACTTCTGAAAGCATGAGTGATGCATACACTACTGTTGTTAACTTCCCATGCGTTCCCTGTAACAACACTGCTGAGAGGGTGGTATCTCTTCTCGCCACTTCCAATGGGAATGACACATTACTTTAAAGAAGCTGCCTTACTGCAAGATCCATCTATGTGATCCTTGCAGCAGCCTGCCAGCCCCGGAAGGTGGAAAACTCATAATGTTCCCGCTTGGTTTCAGTCTTCAGGAGTAGATAATCCACATATTGTACCAAACACTCGAGTTTTGATAAACGTTTTAAAGTCTTCCCCTGAGGGCTGGTGAAATATAGACGGGGAATCCTGGAACCGCCGTTGTTGCCTGTTGTCACGTGGTGACATCATGATCTTTATATGTTGAATATTAACTCGCGTAAGATACACAACTGACAGCGCCCTTTGTTTTAGTCTCGAAAGGACTTCTTAAATCGTGGATGATGTAAATCATAGAATATTTTTTGCTGTTCAAAACTAAAAAATATGTCATAGATGGAAATATGAACGCACTGAAACTGTTAAATATTTCACAAAGTCTGGACATTTGTGAGTGCAGTTGAAATAGAAACACAGAGAATGCGTGCGTGAATGAACCGAAGGTAGTCGTGTGATTGTTAGGATTGCATTGAAAAGATGTTTGAATAAATCCTTTCTTTCACAATAGGATCTCACTGTTTGCCAATGTCTGCTTTAATTAGTTGAAACAAATTTGCAGGAACATGTGAATGTCAGAAACTGCTTCCTTCTCCGAAATTGTATGACTTCTTAGTGTATGGGGACCGCAATCACCCACTTCTGGATTCCCTTTGCGCTTCAGAATATTTGATAAGGATTTCCACTCTCGGAATTTCACACTGGCCACGTGAAATCAAGATTAAAGTGCTCAATATGTGAGTGTATCTATTCCGGGTACGATAAATCCGCTGCTTAACGGAAAATTGACATTCAGACAAATTCATGTACGCTTGAATTGGGAATTTGAAATTCGCATTCTGGGAGGCTTGATCGTTTGAAAACACCACAGGATGCTGCAGAAGACTTTGAAACGCTGGTTCTGAGTTGCAGGGTTCTATTGAAAAATATTGTTTTGATGTAATCGTAGCATCGTCCTTGTAAGACGTCCAAGGGATTTCTGTTCAGAGAGCATGCCAGTTTCAGAACACCGTAAAATCAGAGTGTACGAAAGATTATGCATTCCTTGCGGAACATCTCCATCCGCTGCCTCATCGACTTTTCCACGTTCTGATTCCATGCAGTCATATTGCACTAGTGTTATGGACTCAGCAACAATAAATATATGAGTGAGGCAGGGGTTTTTATAACAAATGAAACGTTTATTAAACACTGAAATACAAACCACCCAAAAGTAAACAAACCACTAACGTAACCGGAAATCAGCTGCTGTGCGGCAGCTTAAACGCTTTTTAAAGCAATGTTGCAAAAACAGTTCCTCAAAGTAGTACTGCTAAGGTTCAAAATGATTCTAGTCCATTAAATGAGAGACTTTTTTATGACGATTTAAATTCTCTTTCACGTCGTGTTGTTGCGGTTCCCAGTCGAACTACTTTTCCCACGAAGAATTTACGAAGATGGAAAATGAAACGGCTTAACGGCATTGACCTTTCCTTTACAAAACTGTTCCCAACCCTTTCTGCTATTTTTCGCAGGGAATAACACGGGGACAGCCAACGAATTCCTCCCGAATGAGGGTCAAACAAGGAGGAACCTGTTTCACCGTCGAAATCGATTTTCCTCGATCTTTTAGCTTCCGAACTCCGATCTTCACACTCCTCTGATTTTTAACTAGCAGTATTATAAAGCAAATGCTGGAAATGACCTTTTAAACTTTAGGCATTAAATCAAACTACATTTTCCAGCTAAACTGCGTCATAATATTGAACCACGCAGTGGCAGGAGGTCAAAATGGCAAATCCAGCCACGAACTGCCCCTCTCACAGGAAGGGGTCCTCCTTTTATAGGCTGTAAAAAAAAACCTGTCACATGACCTCTAATGACGGAAAAATGACGTCACTCCACCATCACAAGACCAATACCTCAAGTCCAGTATAGCTTCAACACCGGTCACGGGACACGGGTACACCACTGGCACGTGCCACGGGTACGTAACAGTAGATACCAGGCTATCTGACGTTCTGAATGCGTGCACCATACGGAACCCAGTCAGACCCCTTCACATTTAATGTACTTCGACTGTTCTGACTTCATCTGCCTATGTTTTCACTTTTTCATCGAAATTATTCTGACGACCTGACCGCACAAAACCGTGCTGACTATCCCCAACCAGGATACGTTTGTCCGGATGCGCATGAATTCTGTCTCTAAGAAACCTTTAGTATAACTTGCCCACCACTGACCAGAGACTCACTGGCCTGTGACTTTCAGGACTACACTAAATTTCTTGAAAAAGGAATAAAATTTGCCGTTCTCTGTGGCAATTGATGACGCAAATGTCATGCCCTGACGCATAGCAATATCTTCGCTCGCTTTCTCCAACTACCTGGATTACAAACCTTGTAGTATATCGGAAAAATGTATTTCCATGTTTTCCCGGTTTCCTGCCCGTATTCTAAGCATCTACCTGTAGCGGCACAACTGTCATTTTTCCTTATATCCACATTCATCAATGCTGCTCTCTCTGGTGAATATCGAAGCAAAGTATCAGTAAGGACCTTCACTGCCTCCTTGTATTCCAGACACATGCTTCCTCTTTCATAGCTGATCTTTCCCACCCTCTCTCTCGTCATCCTCCTGTTTTACACGTACCTTAATGCGGCTCTCCGAGGCCTTCTCATATCTCATTCTTACACGTAAAAGTCCAATGTTAAATTCCTCCTTGCTGCATTGTTTCTTTCCATAGCCCTGACTGATCCTTTCTTCCCAAACCTTAAGTATACTTCTTTCTTCTTCTCGAAGAAGTTTTCCTTATCTCTTATCAACCAGGGTTACTTTAGGGGCCATCCGTTCCCCGCCTCAATGAAACAAGCCTATACTAAACCCCAATACAGTGTTCTATTAACAATCTAAATATTTCTGTTGTGCATTTGAAGGAACGAATCATGTCCCAAATTCGGCTACCAAGTTCCTGCCGAACAGCATAAATTAAATATATTCCATACTTTCTGCTCCTACCCAACTTAAAGTATTAGTAAATGTCGAATAGCTGTGTCCTATCGTTCTGAAATGCTGACCCGCGGAGTGATCGGTTACTGATCTTTCTCACTTTCCAGTATCAGATCTAGGATGGACTGTTCGCTAGTCCGCCTGCCTGCTTATCGTGAGAGGACTCCTTCCCGGACTGATAAATTCTGTTAAAACAAAACCTTTGTAAACAGAGGAAGTGTCCATGAATATTAGTGAAGTTTTATTAGTGCAGCACGTCACAACAGTCTTGTTAAAATGGCACCGGCACAAAATCTATCTCCTGATCTGTCACTGTCTCTGTGTTTTCTTTTCGTGGTGATGGGAGCGCCGGACAGAATATCTCAAACGTGTGTATGTTCCTTTCCTACTTCTGAATTCGACTCACCGTCTATTAATACAATCTCATCACAGTGTCCTCCTTCCTCAGCTGTGATTCTATCACACTCTCCCTGTGTTTAAAAGGCTTTTGCTTTACTCTCTTTCACCCGGCAATGAACATTTTGAAACAATTGAACCCCAAGATGTCCGGAGGTCATTTCTCACCTTGAGACTGATTTGACGTTATTTCCTCCAGATAAATGTGGATTAAAAATCTTTAGGTTATGTCTCCGTCTAAATGTACAATGTGCAATCCTGGAAATTTATATAATAAATCGAACAGTCAATATAGCATTATTATAATCAATCGAAAAGGCAAAATTGCATAGAAAACCACCCGAATCAGCGTGAGTTAATCAGTCTGATGGTATGGTGGCTGTAGCTGTAACAGAGCCTGTTGGTCCTGCCTTTTATGCTGCGATACCTTTTCCCAATGACTGTCAAGTCTCTGCGATAGTTTTGAATTCATTTATTTCAGGATGGCTTTGCACATGAATGTTTGAATTTATGACATATTTGTCAAATCTACTCATTTTGAATCTGTTTTATTCGAAGCTGGGCTGAATTGCAATTGGACTGGGCATTATCTACACAGATGACCATTTAATGTAAACACATTCAAAATAAGATGAAATTAGCTGATATTGCAAATAATAAAATCACTGGCTTTCAGCGGGTTTCCACCTCAGTATCCTTTTGACAAGCACTGGTGTTCCGAAGTCCTCTGCGGGCTCTATTTGCCGCAATGATATGTCTTACTGTTAACCCATTTAACACTAGAATTAAGCCGATTGGCAGCAATGGTTTTAAAATGCTGTCCAGCATTTCAAATCCTTTCCACAAGGGTAAAGTACCGTATTCATGTGTGAAGGCGCAACGCCACGGTATGTTGTCAATAATGACGTAAGGATAAATGGCAAATTAAACTGGGATACTTCTTCCGCAGCTCACTATAACCACGGTCACCATAACCACCGTCGCTGTTCTCTCAGTGCAGTATCGTTCCCCAAGCTTTCGACAACATATTCCGATGAAACGGACGAAGGTAAAACTGACCGTAAACCAAACAGAACAGTCCATCGTTATACCCCTACAAATATCTGTCAGAGCACATACAGGAGTGATGAGCAGGGATCTTGAATACATGTAGATACTGTTGGTGTGTTGCACTAAAGCAACAAAGATAACCACCATCAGATCCGCAGTTGCCATTCCAACCAGGTAACGGGTGATGCAATTGGAGAGTCCACATTTTTCCCGAGATAGGATCACAATTTCCGTTAAATTAACTGCAAAAAATTAGAAACTAAACAGGATAATCGTTAGTTGCAACGAGCTGAATGCCCGCCATTCTTCCAGTACTAAGTAGGGTATGATTTTTCGAAGTGAAAAGCAGAAAGTCAATGTGTTCCGGCTCCATCGCTAGACTCCTGCTGGAGGACCACAATGGCCTGACGACTTTGCGACAGTTTAGAGCGAGGCATCTGATTTCCACGATTCACCTACCGGTGACTAGTCGATCACTCCAGAAAACATCACCATGAGCAACGGCATCCATTATTAGATGTGAATCAGCTGAAGGGATTATTTGAAGTGAAATTTAGGAGGTTTAACGCATAAGTTATAGTCTAATTACTTATGGAAGAACAGACCTGCCTGTCGATATTCGACTGGCCGGTCATTCTAAAAAGCTGCCGATCTGGTAAAGCGATCACTGTCGCTTCAGAAAGCCAAGCGAGGTCCAACGATGAAACTATCGTCAACAACATAATTGACCAAAAAAAATCACATCTGGAAAATATGGAAAATGAGTTAAAAAAAAAACATCAGAAGCTGAATGTTCATTTCTGCAGCAGAACAAAAGCAAGACGAGGACGCTATACTTTGAATGACCAGCTCCGGTACCTTACCAGGGACACCGATCGCTACAAGTGTAGGATAGAAAACGCCCACGATGCAGTAAATCGCTGGATGTCCCATATTCCGGCAGAAGCCGCGTTGCGGTGGACAAAAAGTTCCAAAGGTTCGCATGGACCGGTGATCGGGTTCACAGAGTGAAATGCAATTCAGAGTAATTCCAGTGAGGCCACTAGTGTGGTTGTCACAGCAGTGACATTAGGGACATCCCGCGACACAAACACTTATATTAAAATGCTTTTCACACTCTGCAATCGTTCCATGAATTCGTATCCCCAACGGATGTTACAAGTTACTAACTTGTAAACAAAAAAATAATATGAACATTGCCAAATTAATTTCTGGTTTCAGCTGCTGAAATTGGACATTTTCTGATCAGTGTCGTTTCTAACATAGAAAATAATCCTGAACAATGAGCATGGACAATTACTTTCCAACAGATTTATTTTGTCACATCGCCGGAGCACGTTCGCTTAAAGGGTGATATAGGATCATTTTTTTTAACTTGTTCTTGTCATTTCCAGTCATTTGAATGATGAACGTCACAGTAAATATCTGATGACATGTTTCAAAATAAAATACACTGTACGTAAGTTCTTCTAAGCATAGAAACGAGATTGAGAGCAATATTCCAGGGATGTCGTTGCGGGCGGTGGAGTGAGCCGGGAGTAGAGTGGAAGCCTAACGGCTTTGGCTCAACGGGCTTCGGCGGAACCGGGTGAGGCGAGGAAGACCGGAGCTGCAGAGCTCTCACAGCTAGTTGCTTGCATGGAGCAGGTGATGTGTTACTGCTGCGAGATGTGGGAACCGGTAGAACTCATTGAGGAACACGGCGACTACATTTGCAGCAAGTGTTTGTTGCTCGAGAAACTCCAGCTTCATATTGATGAGCTGCAGTCCGAGCTTCAGACTCTGCAACACATCAGGGAGGGGGAGAGTTACCTGGACTCTGTGTACCAGGAGATAGCCACACCTAATAGATTAGCTATTGTAGATTGCAGACGAGCACAGGATGGTGTCGCTATGAGTGAGGCAAGTAGGGGAATCCAGGAGGTAGGGCTGGAGGAGATGCAGGCCTTGCTCTTGTCCAACAGATTCGACGCTTTCACTCCCTGTGAGGCCAGGAGCGGGGACTGTGGGGAGGATGAGCAACCTGCCCATAGCACCGTGGAGTGGGGGGGGGGCATTCCCGAGGGGGGAGTCAATAGAAATGTTGTAGTAATAGGGGACAGTATCATCAGGGGGATAGATAGGGTTCTCTGCAACCGAGAGCGCGAGTCCCGAAGGCTATGTTGCCTGCCTGGTGCCAGGGTTAAGGACATCTCTTCTGGGCTGGAGAGAAACTTGCAGTGGGAGGGGCAGGATCCAGTTGTCTTAGTACACGTCGGTCCTAATGACATAGATAGGACAAGGAAGAAGGTTCTGTTACAGGAATATGAGCAGCTAGGGGGGTCAAATAAAAAAAAACAGAACCTCAAGGGTACTAATCTCTGGATTATTACCTGAGCCACGAGGAAATGTGTCTAAGTTAAATAAAATTAGGGAGTTAAACGCGTGGCTCAGTGGCTGGTGTGGGAGAAGTGAGATTTGCTTCTTGGGACACTGGCACCAGTACTGGGACAGGAGAGAACTGTTCCGGAGGGACGGGCTTCAGCTGAACCTGGCTGCGGTTAGTGTCCTGGCGAATCATATCTAGGGCTGCAGAGAGGTCTTTAAACTAACTAGTTCGGGGGTGGGGGAGGATTCTGGAAAGCAAATAATTAAAAAGACAATGGAGAAGGTAATGGATGTAGGTAAAAGTGGAGGAATAAAAAGACAGAGTGTGTCAGGAGGGGAAAAATGTACGGAGATAAGCGTAAAGCTGTACAAAAGGAAATGGTAGGAAATAAGTGTCAAATATATTTGGAAGTCCTTTATTTGAATGCACGTAGTATTAGGAATAAAACTGATGAATTGACGGTACAAATAATTACGTATTTTATGATATGGTGACAATTACGCAAACATGGTTGCAGGGTGACCGGGACTGGGGATTAAACAAACAAGAGTATTCGACAATTAGGAGAGACAGACAAGAAGGAAAAGGAGGTGTGTGGTTATGTTAATAAAACAAGAAATCACTGCAATAAATCGAAATGATATTGACTCAAATGATCAGGATAACGAAACAATTTGGGAAGAAATAAGAAATAGTAAAGTGAAAACAGCGGTGTTGGGAGTATCTATAGGCCTCCAAACAGCTGTAACTCAGTTGGTCAGAGCATAAATCAGGAAATAGTTGGGGCTTATAATAAGGGAACAGCTATAATTATGGGGGATTTTAACTTTATTGACTGGACTAATCAAGTTGGACTCGGCAGTCTTGAAGGAGAGTTTATTGAGTGTATTCGGGATGGGTTCCTTGAACAATACGTTACTGAGCCGTCAAAGGGGCAAGCAGTCTTAGATCTGGTCCTGCGTAATGAGACAGGACTAATAAAAAATGTCCTAGTAAAGGATCTCCTTGGAATGAGTGACCATAACATGGTCGAATTCCATATTCAATTAGAGGATGAGAGGGTTGGATCTGAAACAAGCGTACTGTGCTTACATGAAGGAGACTATGATGGTATGAGAGCGGAATTGCTTAAGATGGATTGGGATTGGGTTAAAGGGTAGATCAGTACATGATCAGCGGTTTATATTTAAGGAAAAATTTTACAACTATCAAGAAAACTATATTCCACTGGAAAAAAGGGGGTAAAAGAAGATATAGTTACCCGTGGCTAAGTAAAGAAATAAAGCAAAGTATACGACTAAAAAGAAATTTATATAAGGTAGCTAAATCTACTGGGAAGATTGAAGATCGAGAAGCTTTTAAAGATCAGCAGCAAAAAATAAAAAGATTGATTAAGAAGGGGAAGATAGATAATGAAAGTAAATTGGCGAAAAACATAAAAGCAGATAGTAAGAGATTTTATAGTTGCATAAAAAGAAAAAGGGTGGCTAAAGTAAATGTTGGTCCCCTGGAAGATGAGATCGGGAAATTAATGTTAGGGGACATGGAGATGGCGGAAACGCTGAACAAATATTTCGTAACAATTTTTACAGTAGAGGACACTCAAAATATCCCAACACTGGATAAACAGGGGGCTCTAGGAGGAGAGAAGCTAACTACGATTCAAATCACCAAGGAAATGGTACCTGATAAGTTAACGGTACTGAAGTTGGATAAATCCCGTGGATCGGATGGGTTGCATCCTAGGGTCTTAAGGGAAGTGGCGGTCGGTATTGTGGATGCATTAGTGATAAATTTTCAAAACTTCCTAGACTCGGCAATGGTCCCGCCAGGTTGGAAAAATGCTAATGTAACTAATTTATTTAAAAAGAGCAATAGACAGTAGGCTGGGAATTATAGTCCAGTTAGCCTAACATCTGTGGTTGGCAAAATGTTGGAGACGATAATTAAGGAAACAGTAACAGGGCATTTGGATAAACGTAGCTTAATAGGACAAAGTCAGCATGGCTTTACAAAAGGGAAGTCATGTTTGACAAATTTGTTGGAGTTCTTTGAGGACATAACATATAGGGTAGATAAAGGAGAACCAGTGGATGTGGTGTATTTGGACTTCCAAAAGGTGCGACACCAAAGATTATTACTGAAAGTAAAAAAAATCAGGGGATTGGGGATAATATCCTGGCATGGGTGGTGGATTAGCTTTCTAACAGAAAACAGAGTTGGGATATTATTCTCAGACTGGCAGTTGGCGACTAGTGGTGTTCCGCAGGGGTCGGTGTTGGGACCCCAACTCTTTACAATCTATATTAATGATTTGGAGAAAGGGACTAAGTGCAACGTATCGAAGTTTGCTGATGACACAAAGATGAGAGGGAGTGTAATGAGTGCGGAGGACATTGAAACCCTGCAGGTGGACATAGATAGGCTGAGTGATTGGGCAGACATTTGGCAGATGAAATATAATACTGACAAGAGTAAGGTCTTGCACTTTGGCAGGAAAAATAATAATTATCTAAATGGAGAGAAACTGGAAAGTGCTTCTGTGCAAAGGGATCTGGGGGTCCCGGTGCAGGAAACACAACAAGTTAGTATGCAAGTACAGCAGGTTGTCAAGGAGGCCAATGGAATGCTGGCTTTTATTGCTAGGGAGATGGAGTGTAAGAACAGGGAGGTCTTACTGCAGTTGTACCGGGAATTGGTGAGACCACACCTGGAGTACTGCGTGCAGTTCTGGTGTACCCAATGATGGATGAAACTAGGACTAGAGCGGCATAATCTTAAAATAAGGGAATGCCATTCCAGGACTGAGATGAGGTGAAATTTCTTCACTCAGAGGGTAGTGGGGCTGTGGAATTTACTGCCCCCGAGAGCTACTACACTCAATAAATTCAAAACGGAGATAGACATTTTCCTGGAAAAAAAAATAGCATTAGGGGATACGGTGAGCGAGCAGGTAAGTGGACAAGAGGCTAGGTTTAGATCGGCTATAAGATCTCCTGGACAAGTTTTCAATAGCCTGAATGGGTCGGAGAGGAATTTTCCAGATTTTTTCTCCTCAAATAGCATATCGTTTTTTTTTCCCGGGTGATCGCATGGGTTTGGGCGGGATGAATACTAAAATAAAATGAGCGGCATGGTGCCCTGTTGGTTGGCACTGTTGTCTTGTGGGATTCGGTGAAAACTAGAGTTAAGATTGGATCAGCCATGATCTTGTTGAATGCCAGAGCAGGCTTGAGGGGTCGATTGGCCTACTCCTGCTCGTATCTCTTATGTTCTTATATATGGCATACCATAATAAAAAGTAACGCGCCACAGGCTTTATCTACGGCTTGTGAACGGATTGTTGAACTTTCTCTTCTGGACTAGCAGCGATGGGTGGTTGATTCTTTGAATGTAACAAGTGCAGTGCAGGGATTGGCGTTCAACCCGTTGTTATTTATAATGTATTTTAGATGTATCTTAGATGTCGATTTAGGAAACAGAATCATTGAGAAAAAAAAAAATCGGAGGAATCCGAGTTTGGGAGCGCTGATACAGCCAGGAAATATATTCAAGTTTGCAGCTTGATGTTGACTGGATGGAATATGTGTTGGAAAAGGGCAGATGGAATTTAATAGAGACAAGTATGAGTTCGTCTGCTTTGTGAGTCTGGATACAACAGGTTAAGAAGCACCTTGAACAGGTAGAATTTAAGGTGCAAAAGGAAAGCAGCGTCACGAGCAGATCAGTTTGTAATGATATCTAATCACTTTGATCATTGCAATCAGTTCACTGAATGCAGGAGTTGGGACGTTATGTTGAAGCTGTCCAACACGTTGGTGTGGATGTAGATAGAAAACTTTGAGCTGCTCCGTCCACCTACATGCAGTTTTACAATGTCAAAAAGCTTCAAAGTGTGCAGCGACAATTTGAAAGCAGGAGTTCGAGAACTGAGGACAAGAGTTAGAAGGAACTCTTGAACTGGAATTTATACCTTGACGACACAGGAATGAATGGATATCTTACAGAGGTATACACATTTGTGAGCATTACGAAAAGAGTGATTGCTCACAGATTTCCCCCATGCTCTCTGTGAATCTAGAACTATTTCATTGATGTGCGGTTAAAGTTGAAATATAGAAAAGGGATGTGTGCTAAAGCTGACTTGCTAAGAGGGTCGTTGAGTGTGGAAGGATCTGCCAGCGTCAGTGGTAGATGCGGATTTAACTGTATCATTAGAGGGACGGTTGTCTAGGTAAGTCGATTAGAGAGGGACGGAGGTTGCAGATAACTGGGTCTTGGGGAAGGATCAGAGAGGGATGATCCAGATGGGTGGAAGAGCTAATTCTCTGTAGTAATAATCTGTGACTCCATCACTATCTCTGTCTCATTTCCCATTCAGTGGCTTCAGATTTTCCTCTTCGTCACAATTATAAGTATGTGCAGAACTGTGGATGTGTTCAAATTCACATTTTAATCACAATTCCTTCTGTTCCTGCAGTGCATCACCCTGTGCCTATTGAGGAACTCGTACCAATGAGCGGCTCTTGGCTTATTGGAAATCAATGTCTGACTATTCTGTATCCTTTGGGGAACTGGCATCGCCGTGCGGCCTCTGATCACTCTGAGATGACTCACCTCTCAGTAACCGTTGTGGTGCTTGTATCGATTAGCGGTCGCCAGCCACCCTGCATTGATTGTGGCCCTCGTACTGATGCGTCGCCCTTCGGCTCATTTGAGAATATCTCAGCGCTGATACACTCTTCCGCTCTTACACTTTGAATAACATTTGTGACGCTGACTGTACCAGTCTCGCCGTTTGATTCATCTGTTCTTGTGAATTATTTTCATCCCTAACTCGTCAACATCTGCTCCTTTTTTTGCGACCGTTGCTCACTCAATTCCAACTCCGCTATTCCATTGCCAACGGCCCCATTAATCAATTCATCGGATATATTGATTAACACATCCACGCTATCACAGGTTTTGTTTACTTCTCCGATATATGCGTTGTTACCAGGGCATCATTTATTATCTGTCTCCAACTGTTCTTCAGATGGAACCGAATAACTTCTCTTACAGACGATTGGAGACTTTCGTGTAGCGAATGCAAAGAGTTAGACCAAATAGCGATGACGTACGGAGATAAATTTTTCGGCAAAGTATGCTCTGACTCGCACGGATCTCTGAGGTGTCGAGGTTTCCCTGCAACTGTGGTCATTGCTCCAGACGCTGGAGATGCTGCCTGGACAATCACTGTACGCTGTACCCAATGCCAAATGAAATTTGATAAAGAGGGGTTCCCTGTTCTGGATGGCAATGTTCATGGCGCGACTTGCTGAAGACCCATTTCCCCGTTCTGGGGGCGATAGTCCACCATTACACTTGTTGCGTGTCTGTGTGGACACTTATTTTAAGGAGGCGAGTGACAGTTCATGTCGCCACCATGAATCTGTGCCTCCTGTTGATATGCAGTCTGAAACTCAATTTACCAACCAGCCTGGGCATATACATTCGGATAGGAATACCGAGAATTGTTTACATGTCCATTAGCTAACGCAAAGGCCGTGGATTGTAGAGAACTGCAAAAGATGCGGCTCCACAATGCCATACCCCAGCTAGACTGGGTCTCACCAATGTGTGGGCTTCCATCCCCGCAGAACACGACATATATACGTCTGACCTGAAAGGACAGACTTCCGTGAATTGTGGCTGGTGAGAGAGTAGGTGTCGATGCTGGTGTTGCACTTGTAATGATTGCAGGGATAAGTGTCAAGATGGAGTTCAGTAGGAAGGGTTGTTGGACAATCGATTGATGTATAATGCGTTACCTGCAGATAGAGAGAAGGCGGTGGAGCTGGGATAACGGATGTGAATCGTCGTAAGATCCTGTTGGAAACAAAGGGAGTTTCGGAGCACGAGATGCTCGTGGTGTGCTAGGTGACGATATGAAGAACCCTTTCGCAGTTATGACCTGTGGGGGGGGGGGGGGGGGGTTGGTACGAGGGCAAATTCGTTAAATGTTGAGACATGTATATAAATAAATTCTCAATGAGTTCTGAGTGCTTATATAGTTCAGTCAAGCAGCCTAGTTCAGGCAAATCTTGGGGTGACATCCAAAGCACTGGAACCTGCAAAATAATGGTGATTACTATCTGAGGCAAATAAGAATATGAAAATACCGGTCCTTCAGTGGGATTCCGTGTTGTAAGGACGTAGTTCAGGACGAACCCAAGAGTAGGACACTGGAACGGTGACAGGGTTGTGAGGCGTTAGCGCAGCCGCGAACGTGGAACGGGTATTCGGAAGAATCGTTACACGGAGACAGGTTTTACGTAGGTTATCCAGGGAATGGTACGGAGCATTGAACTGACAGTCCTATGGAATCAGGAAACAAGGTTTACACACAATGGAATAGATCAACGAACTGGAGAAGCACGACGGCGACGCCAAGGTTCTGTGCCTCAGTTCGCTGATGGAAAGCAGGTGTTTTGAAATTAATGAAAACTGGGAACAATTGGAAATCAGTCGAGGGCATCCAGACCTAATCAAGGAGATAATAGCAAGGTGGGGCGCCGGAGGGTACCATGACATTTCGAGGAATTTGGGCGGGACGGTAAATTTATCTGTGAGAAAATATTGTTCACACAACTCTGCAAATATTCCACGTGGGTGCCTGTATTTAATGCGATTACTTCATTGCCGCATAAATGTGCCGATCTCTTACTGGTCTAACAAATATCGTAAACATTTTCTATGCTAAATATCATCAACTTCAACCTACCTGCATTAGATACCAATGGCTCAGGGAAACGTGGTTTTCCCCCTCTAGGACCAGATACAATTCCTTGCACCTGCCAAATAATTTCACTTTCAATGTTCTTTATCAATGTTTTTTATCATTGGGAGCTGCCGAATTTTCAGTAAGAACAGACACTTACCTGAAACTAAGTGTTCATCTTATAAAAATGACTAATAATTGTACTTTAAAAAATAAACAGCTGAATTCTCGTGCCAAAAAAATTATCTCCAAGACCTTCATTTAAAATGTTTTAAACAATGATAAAATAACAAAAGTTTTGTAATATTTTAATGGACAATATCCGTCGCGAATTGATCCAATGAATAATACAAAATCTACCGACTTTTTCAGTGTATTGTAACTGATGCGTCAGAGGACGCGGTCACACTAATTGAATCCGCTGCATTGGACTCTGTATATAGAAACCTGTCAAATCAATCAATGTCGTCCGTTGGAAGACACTGACAATCAATGGCAATTTCGTACGGAATCTATGATAGGCAGGGATTTACTACATAGGAAATATCTCCTACACTGTATTTGTAGCCGTCGGTGCCGGTGGTATGAGAATAGAGCGGGATGCAAGTTGCATGTTTCCCTTTCTTGCTATCCTCTGCATCTCAGACCAGTCGCCTTGAATCCGTCACAAGTGTTTCTGATGATACTTTCCAATACTTTTCCGAGTTCCAAACATTAGTTTTTGTTTTCATTGTATCATGGATTTTAATATTGTTCAGTTGTTTTGTCGAGTGCATCAATTAGGTCATCGTAGTCTGTCCTCGCTCACTGATTTCCCCTTCTTCCTCATATAAGAAGATAGGTAAGTTCTAGCCCCGACGTAGTTTTATCATTAATCAACGCGTTACAGTACCCAGGGAACAGAGTAAAAAGACAGTACGGTTCGGCATTCTCTCGAAATACAGATTCACATTTTGAATGGAACTCCTTCGACTCCTAACAAAGAGCTTCTGCTGATGGCGGCAAAATGGAAAGTACAACCTATCCGACAATGAACGACTTGATGCTGAAAGAATTTGCTTAACAATAGCTGTGAACTTACAAATAGGCAGAGAGGTCCTGTAATTAAAAATAGAATAACAAACATACCAGAAAGGACATTACACAGAGCTAACATCGATATTCTTCCGGCATTTTACCGTCCACCATTTCACGATCATTGCAAGTGCACATTTGTTTACTAGTTAGGACTCTGCAAACATTCCAAGGAAACCGTCACCACGACTATTACAGACAGATATGTAGGTAGATGATAGATAGATCGATAGATTGATTGGTTGATATGTAGATCGATCTAAATGTCTAAACACCTCTTCATATGTTGTATCTTGACAAATCTGTCATGCCGAATTCAAGTCTGTCTGTTTTTCACTTCCCTCGCGTCATCAGTGTGGATATGGCATTTCAATGAAAACAACATTTTAAGTCTAGAGACAGAAGCAAGTAACCGCTTACTGAGGGAGAAGGTGTCGGTGCTAGTGTTGCTCGTGGTGTGCTAGGTGACGATATGAAGAACCCTTACCCAGTTATGACCCAGGAGGGTGAGTGTGGTACGAGGGCAAATTGTTTAAAAGGTGAGACATGTATATAAATAAATTCTCAATGAGTTCGGAGTGCTAACATAACAACGTTAAATTTATCTGCGACAAAATATTGTTCACACAACTCTGCAAATATTCCAGGTGGTGTGCCTGTATTTAATTACTTCATTGTCGCATAAATGTGATGATCTCTTACTAGTCCAACAAATATCGTTAACATTTTTATGCTAAATATCATTAACTACAACCTGCATTAAATACCAATGGCTCAGGGAAACGTCGGTTTCCCCCTCTAGGAACAGATATAATTCCTTGCACCTGCCAAATAAATTCCCTTTCAATGTTGTTTATCAATGTTCTTTATCATTGGGAACAGCCGAATTTTCAGTAAGAGCTGACACTTACCTAAAAATAGGAGTTCATCTTCTAAAAATGACTGATTATTGTACAGCAGAATTTTAGTGCCAAAAAAAGAATCTCCAAGACCTTCATTTAAAATGTTTTAAACAATGATAAAATAAAAAAAGTTTGCAATATTTTAATGGACAATATCCGTCGCGATTTGGTCTAATGAATAACACAAAAAAACTCCCGTCTTTTTCAGTGTATTGTAACTGATGCGTCAGAGGACGCGGTCACACTAATTGAATCCGCTGCCTTGGACTCTGTATATAGAAACCTGTCAAATCAATCAATGTCGTCCGTGTGGAAGACACTGACAATCAATGGCAATTTCGTACGGAATCTTTGATAGGCAGGGATTTACTGCATAGGAAATATCTCCGACACTGTATTTGTAGCCGTCGGTGCCGGTGGTATGAGAATGGAGCGGGATGCAAGTTGCATGTTTCCCTTTCTTTCTATCCGCTGCATCTCAGACCAGTCCCCTTGAACCCGTCACAAATGTTTCTGATGATACTTTCCAGTACTTTTCCGAGTTCAAAACATCAGTTTTTGTTCTCATTGTATCATGGATTTTAATATTGTTCATTTGTTTTGTCCAGTGCATCAATTAGGTCAACGTAGTCTGTCCTCGCTCACTGATTTCCACATCTTCCTCAGATAAGAAGATAGGTACGTTCTCGCCCCGACGTAGTTTTATCGTTCATCAACGCGTTACAGTACCCAGGGAAGAGTGAAAAGAGAGTACGGTTCGGCATGCTCACGAAATACAGATTCATATTTTGAATGGAACTCCTTCGACTCCTAACAATGAGCTTCTGCTGATAGCGACAAAATGGAAAGTACAACCTATCAGAAAATGGACGACTTGATGCTGAAAGGAATTTGCTTAAAAATAGCGGTGAACCTACAATTTAGCAGAGAGGTCCAGTAATTAAAAATCGAATAACAAACATACCAGGAAGGACATTACCCAGAGCTAACATCGATATTCTGCCGGCATTTTACCGTCCACCGTTTCACGATCATTGCAAGTACTCATTTGTTTACTAGTTATGACTCTGCAAGCATTCCAAAGAAACCATCACCAGGACTATTTCAAAGAAAGAGGTTTGCAGTTTGACACCAATGTAAGCGCATAAATAAATAGATTGTCTGATATATAGATAGATGTTTAGACAGATAGACAGACAGACAGACAGATAGTTAGATATATAGGTAGATGATAGATAGATCGATCGATTGATTGATTGATTGATTGATAGATAGATAGATAGATAGATAGATAGATAGATAGATAGATAGATCGATCTAAATGTCTAAACACCTCTTCATTTACCTGAAAACATCCCCGTCACCCGTTTTCTCTATGTTGTATCTTGACAAATCTGTCATGCCAAATTCAAGTCTGTCTGTTTTTCACTTCCTTAGCGTCATCAGTGTGGATATGGCATTTCATTGAAAAAAAAACAACATTTTAAGTCTAGAGACTGAAGCAAGTAACCGCTTATTGATAATCATGCCGTGGACGTGGCAGAGCCCGTGGAAAATGTTGGAGTGATACTGCACAACAGGCACCCAGGTCTGCCTTTGAAATCTAAGCACAAACTATGGAACAGTAGCAGGCCAAAAAACCTTCCGAACTCTTAACCTACTCCTAGATAAACCCAACACTTCCCTCGGTTTCCTTTCAATTCATTAATGCGCCTATGTTGCTGAAAAACTAATATATCAGCCACGAACAGCACTCCGGGCAGCGAGTACCACGCCCACAGCATTATGCTGCCTTCTCCCCGTATTTTACGATTCCCCGACAAATCAAGAGCCATTCAGGTTCCGTTTTAAATACACTGTTGAATAATTTGTCGTCTGGTGCTTCCTGTACCAATGATTGCCACAGATTCACCACCGTCTAGTTCAGCAAGCTCCACATAATCTCTGTTCTGAATGGACGGCCCTATATTGGGACTCTCTTATAAGAGGGCAGCAGAATTGAACTGAATGCTGCAAGTATGGTCCGAGCAGTATTAATAGTTCTCGTCACTGTTGAACGCCGTCTTCCGAATAATGAAGGGCAACACATCATAGGCCTTCGGAACAACACCATCAACAGGCGCTGAGTTATGCTGGTGTTCAGCAAAATGGTATGTTCCCCGCACTGCTAATAATCCTGCCAATAATCCATAGTTTTCCTTTAATTCGCAGAGAACAGGGTGTAACTTTACACTTGTCTCGAGTGCACTTCCACTTCCACTTCTCAGCTCAGTTCCACCTCTTACTAATGTCCCGTTTTAAATTAAAGCAACCATGTACACGAGCTAAACTTGATCAAACTTACTGTAACATATAAACGTATAAACCAAATCTTCCACTTTCTCATACACTGTTTACTAACTAAAAGGACTGAAAGAGCGGGATACCCATAGCATATCTCCGCGCAACACCATGCAAAATATTTTTCAATCTGACACCATTCTCTTCCCTCTGTTGACAAATCTGTTCTGAATCTGCACAGTGATCTTCTCAACTATTGCTAATCTCATTTGCGATGTGCAATCAGTTTTTTTTTTCTACACAACTGGTTAGAAATAACGAAGCAGACACTTACATCGCAATGTATTCGAAAAAAAAGGTTATTTCAATTTGTTAAATGTCTTTCTGGAAAGAGACAGGATATATTCAAGATTATTTTTAAAGCATCCTTTACGGCACGAAACGGCAGACAAGTTCAGCTGTGCAGTATAAAGTTCTACACACCATTGAGCAGTCAGTGATTCAGTCACAGAAGTTCTGCATTCACAATATGCACCATTACCTGTAACCACAGAATACAAGTGGCACTTGTCTATGCAAATTCTGCTTTTGTTTTCTCTGATCTGCACAAGTGTAGAGAGCGGAGGCATTAAAATTATGTCTGTCTGAGGAATACTGTCAGTGGCTGGCCTGGCTGCGCTGTGGCATCATCACTTTGATCAGCTGAGGCTGCAGAAGCAACAACATTATCAGTAGGGTTAACGACAGACAGTAGGACTAGGAATGACGCCATCAGCGTGGCCAGCTGGGAAATTATCATTACAGCTCAGTGATGGTTCATGAGATGCAGTGATAACATCAGCGTGGTCAGTGGCATGTTTGTAAAGCGCGGACCATTCCGCTTATTGAACGGATGGGTCTCTAATGAACTATAAACCAGGCCTGTAATGGTTCTGATGTTTCAGCATTACAGTCAATGTGTCTGATTCATAACTGCTATCGTCCAATCCAAATACCTGTATTGTCTCCCGAGTGACTCAGACAGATGTCCGTGAGTGTGCTTAGTGGATGGCTGTGCTAATTCATCCCGCTGTGTTTCATATTGCTGCCCATTTGACAAGACCATTATGTTCCGTTCCTTACAATGTTTTATCTATGTCTAGAAATATTTAGAAATTATTTCAAAATCTTTTTGGAAAAATAAACTTTTTTATTGTACTCAAATATATAACTGTGTGTATTCCGTAATACTTCAAGTGCCGAACTATACTGGGTTAACTGCATCTAATCTTGACAGGAATTAATCTGATTAGTGACGTGCAATAATTCTCCCTTGTTGTTGTTACACAGCCCGATTGAAACAGCAAATGTACACGCACGTTTACTCGCAGCATTCAGCATACGTCTTCAATAGTTAAATATGTTAAACATATGTTTACGTTAACACAGCATATTTGTACAACTATATTTACTATTTTATTCCGGCGGTGAGACATCCAAGAATATCATATGTGTTGTGTAAAGGTGTGTCATGAAGGCTCGGCAATTTTATATTTCCCTTTGGTTTCCATTACGTGAACCTATTGAACCCAAGCTGCACCTATTTTCGTCATTGAGGTTCATTATCTGCGAACCTACTGTACAGTGTCCAGCTTTATCTTCGTGCGGACTGACTAAATAAAAGACTGTAATAGGACCTGCAAATTAACTCTACCGAATTTCATTTAGATATACGCAAATGAAAATGTGCCGGTGCTTCGATATATATAATGTGCCCAATGTGGTGATAAAAATACTGGAGTGAATATTGCTCCTTAACTGACGGGTCACTCCGGATTTCAGTATGAAAATTAGAACAAATGCTGTGGTTTAATACCTTTAAGTTCCACTGCTATTTCGATCACTCTTTGTTACATGTGCCGCATATCTCTCCGCTCTGAGCAAGGCGTCCATTTTTCCCTCACCCAATTTTGTTTCGGAAAGGTGGAGGAGAACAAGCACTGTCGTGGTTACTTGAAATAACCAGGAGACGCAGACAACTCTTCGAGAAGTTTAAACTTTATGTGCAAACAAAGGCTGAGGCAATCAATGAACTTGTCACCAAAAGCCCGCCGAGCTCTGGTGTACAGCATTCTTTATAGTAATTTCTTATCTCAGTTACATTTAGGATTTATCAGCATACCCAATCAATTTTTAGCTGCATATCATCTGTACATCAACTGATCAATCGCTCTTGCCTAGCTGTCGGTGCGCAACCAGTATTTCTCTCCAGTTCGCATTGGGGCTCCATTCGTGGCCAAGGTTATTTTTTCAGACAACCTCCGTCACATTACATTTCCTGCTCGCACCATCCTGTCCGCCACCGTTAGCTCATACTAAACAAAGGCTGAGTATAATGCATGGAGTACATTTCAGCTAAGTAGTGCTGCTAGCTAAACAGGTATAACCCCCTGGGTCGCCTCAGGCTCGCTCAGCTCGTTCTTGTCTAGGGGGAGCAGCCTTCGGCCCCGCCAAACTGGGTAATCAGCTGGTGTGGATCCTGTGTGATGTCCCCGCCTCGCCCAAAACCAGACAGTACACCATATGCGATTAAATGAGTACAATTTATAAAGGTTACTATAACTAAGTGATTAATAACGATACAGTATATATGAAGAGAAAATTAAAGAAAAGGCGCCAAACTTATCAAAGTCCAAACCACTTCGTGCACAACCGTTGGAGCTCAATTACTGAAGTCTTCTGGCCACCATTCGATCCCCTCCGAACTCCTCGACTCGCAGCTCAGGACCCTCCGAACTCCTCGACTCTCCAAACAGCTCAGGACCCTCCGAGTGGTCAACCAAGCACATATAGCTTCATTCCCCCCCCCTCGGAGAATATCCCGGCCTCGGACCCCCCTTTGGGGTCCGATCCTCACCCAGCTTAGAGCATTGCGTCCTCTCTTTCGACCCCCTCGCGTCGATCTGCCCAAAAGCCCGTCAACAAAAGCTTACAGACTCAGAAGAAAGTACATTAACCCCCATTTGGTTTACAAAGGAATACCATTCTCGTTATCAGTAAATTAGCATTCCTGCTAGTTAACAAAAAGAAGAAACCCTCTTTACACTCTCCCTCCACCAAATAAAAGTCATGTCCTCATGACTACTAAATAACTCGCCACCTTTCCTGCCAACACACCGTAACCCAAGCACATACAGTGACATCTCCTCCCCACACTGTAACCCTCACGCCCTGTTCCTCAGGCGCTACTTAGGCCAACTATCTGGGAGTTCCCTAACCCTTCTGAGGCCTCCGTACCCCCTCACCTAAACCCTTCAGGCTCGGGCACAACTGGGGATACCTTGGGCCCACTGCCAACTCCTCTCTCAACCTCTCACTCATGCCCCACACTGCACACAACTAACCCTCCCCGCTACACCTGACTCAATGGGAGAAGGGCCAAAAGTCTCTTCCTCAATCGAGGGAAAGTCAGCAAAAGGCAGCATGTACCACACATCCAGCACATCATCCATCGAATCTGTATTCTTCCTCATTCCTGTGATCGGTAGCTGCTGTTTGATCTTCTCCAAACGGAAACACGTGGCCTGCACCGCTCCCGCAGTCTCTTCAGCCTCCTCTTCAGTATTCACTGCACTTCTCTCCAGATTTTTCTTCCTCATGACTTCTTCCAGATCAACTTTCAGGTTTTGCACTTCATTTGAACTGTCGATGGTCATCTTCAGGTTCCCTTCAAGCTTCCGCTTCTCTCTTCTGAGATTCGTCTGTAATTTCTTCACCTCCGCAAACTCCCCTCTCCGGGTTCTCAGTTTGCTATTACCCTCAGTCAGACAACTTTCTTCGTTCTCTCCAACTTGTAAGTCTTCCGACTGGTTCCAGATCGCTTTCTCCAGTCTCTCCGTCTTCATTTCAAACTTGATTCCGTAGAGACAGTCACTCACGAGCTGCGACCTTCGCCAGCCCTGGCACGTGTCCCGAAAACACTTTAACTCGGTAGTTCTCAGCTGCTCCTGCAACTACCTCACTTCATATTCTCCTGAGGCAAATCCAAATACCAAGAGATCATCCACGTACACCAAAACTCCAAACGCCTCCACATCCCCTATGGTCTTCCACCTGCCCAGCAGGAAGGTTGCAAGGGCTCCAGATATGCCCTGTGGCATCTTTTCGGACCCGAAGACTCCTAAGGAATGTATAACGGCCGTCTTCTCCTTGTCGGCCCCACTCATCGGGATCTGGCAACATCCACTCCTCAGATCCAGCACCTTAAACCATTTCGCACCACTCAGATAGGCCATCGCCTCTCCGGCCCTCAGGGCCATATTCTGGTCACTGACAGTGCGCCTCTTCAACGCAATACAATCCACACACAGGCTGCCTACGTCTTCCACGGCTTCAGGGGCCAGTCGCCGCAACCTCTCTCTCTCCGAGGTGTCTTCAGCAGTCAACTCCCCTCCCTCGTGGTATTTCGCAGCGTCCACTAAGAGGGTCTCACCCTCAGATACTTCCCCCAGGCCGTACCACCACTGGATCTTGTTTGAATTCTGTACCGGCCCAATGCTGCTACACACGTCCACACAAGCACATGCATCGACAATGCCTCCAGACAGCTCTCACCCGCCTCCTCCGGGCAGGCCCCCAAGCGCACCAGCAGGATATTGGTTCTCTCTAGAACAGAAACGCTGCCCGTCTCAACAGGGTCCGGACACATCAGCATTAACGATTCCTGAACCTCAGTCTCCTCCACATTTGCCTCCAAGAACTCCATTTTCACTGACCAACAACCGTTGTCTGGATAATCACCGACACTGGTACCCCGAATCTCCAGTGTCCTCAATGTCGTCAAGGGTAAATGCTTCCAACAACGGTTATGAAACAAACTGTACAGCAACTTAACCGGCGCCCCGGTGCCGAGGATGGCTTTAACTTGACTTCCATCCATCCGTAACAACAACTGTGCGCATGGCCCCTCTAAGCCTTCAGGAATAGGGTCTGTTCCTTTGAGTTCCTTGGTACATTGCTGGGAACGTGCTCCCCCAGGGACCCCAAACCGTTCCCCCACTGGGCCTCCTCTAATTTTCCCGACACCTCTCGAATCAATGGAACAACTGATCCCCTTGACAGATCCCCTTGGCACCACAAGCAATTTATCTGCCCCCCTAGGCAAAAAGGGATACCCTAAATTCCCACCAATCTCCTGCCACGGATATGATAAGCCCCTCCAGCTGCGGCATTTGACTTCCAGTTGAACCACACGCATTTTCCCACACTTTCCCAGAACTGGCAGCGGTCACTTCGAGGTAATTGCGCCCGACAGTTCTAACAAAGTCACCAGCCCGCCTACTCAAACTTTCAACCCGTCCCTGTCGCTTTCCCACAGACAAGCACTGCCACTCACCCAACAACTGAGGAGTCCGCTCCGCCCACGCCTCCGCCCCTTTAGGGCTGGACATTATTCCAACAACCGGGCGGAGCTCACCACTGCTGAAACATCCCAACCTGTCGCTCCTCACTCCAGCTAACAGTAATTGTATGGGTTTGCGTTCTGTCAGTATTGAAATTCTCATTCTGGGAGGCTGCTTTATTTAGGAAGCACCACAGGATGCCCCTGAAGGCTTTAAACCGCTAGTTTTCAGTTGTAGGGTTCCATTGGAAAATATTGTTCTGATGTGATCTGAGCATCTGCCCTTTAATATGTACACGGGGATTCAGTTTAGATAGCGTGCAGTTTCAGTCCGGATTCAGTATTTTGCTTTCATCATCACCCCTAATTCTAAATTATTGTAAATTATCCCAGTGCTGCAGGATGGTAAAATTAATATCTGCCTTTCAGAACACTGTAATAGCTTATCAGAGTCCAGTTATAGCTGTACAGTTACTAAAGATTAGACCTACCGTGCGGAATATCTCCATCACTGCCTCATCGGCCTTCCCTTGCTCAGCCAGTTCTGAATCTATACAGACAGTTTTCACTAGATCCCAGGCCATCTGACGTTCTGACTGAGTGCTCCATAGGGAACCCAGTCAATCACCTTAACAAATAATATACCTCAGCTCGACAGTTCTGACTTCATCTACCAATTGTTCACTTTATCATAGAAATTATTCCGACTCATAAGAGACGACCTGACCTCACAGAACCGTGCTGACTATCTCCAACCAGGATGCGTTTCTCCAGATACGCATAAATTCTGCCTCTAAGAAACATTTCCTATAGCTTGTCCACCACTGACCGAAGACTCAGTGGCCTGAAACTCTCAGGACTACATTATATTTCGTGAAAAAAAAAGAATAACATTTGCCATTCTCTGTGTCCGGTGATGACACAAGTGCCATGTCCTAAAGCGCAGCGATATCTACCCTCACTTTCTGTGGTTAGCTGAACTACATCCCTTGTAGCACCGGGGAAATAGTTACTGTCATGTTTTCCCTGTTTCCGTCTCGTAATTCTGAACGATTGCGTGTTCCGGCACATCTGTCCTGTTTCACTGTATCCACATTCATCAATGGCGGGCTCACTGATGAATATTGAAGCAAAGATTGGGTCAGGACCTTCACTGCCTCCTTGCATTCCAGACAAATGTTTCCTCTTTTATTGCTCTTCTCCCCCACTCTCTATCTGGTCGTCTTCCTGTTTTACACCTACGAGGCCTTCTCATGTCCTTCTAATTCCTTCTGTATGCACTGTGTCTTTCCATAGACCTGCCTGATCCTTTCTTCCAAAACCTTAAGTATGTTCCTTATCTCTTCCCAACCAGGGTTAATTTCGGGGCCATCCTATTTCCGCCTCAATGAAACGAGCCTGTACTGACACCCAATCTGGTGTTGTATTAACAATCTCCATATTTCTGTTGTGCATTTTAAGGAACAAATCCTGTCCCAACGTCCTACCAAGTTCCTACCAAATAACATTAATGAAATACTTTCCCTACTGTCTGCTCCTATCCCACGATAAGGTATTAGTAAAAGTCGAATAGCTGTGTCCTATCGTTCGGAAATGCTGACCCGCAGAGAGATGTTACCCGGCCCGTTTCACTTTCCAGTAGCAGATCTACGATGGACAGTTCGCTGGCCCGCCTGCCCCTCATTGTGATGAGACTCCTCCTCGGGCGTAGCCGAGAAATTCTGTTCCATGTGAACCTTTGTAAACAGACGAAGTGCCCATGAATATTGGTGGTTTAAATTGCCTGTAAAAACAGCAGTATCAATATGGCACCTGTCCAAAATCTATCTCCTGAGTTGTCAGCGCCTCTGCTTGTTGTTTTCGTTTTGGTGACGGGAGCTCTCTACAGAATAGTCCCAAACAAATGTCGGTTCCCTTCCTACTTCTGAGTTCCAATCACAGTCTATTAACATACAATTGCATCACAGTGTCCTTCCTTCCGCATCTGTGACAATATAACACTCTGCCTGTGTTTAAAAGGCTTTCCATTTACTCTCTCTTACCCGACTGTGAACATTTTGAAACATCTGAACCCCAAGATGTCCGGTGGTTATTCAACCCCATGAGATTGAATTGCCTTTATTTCCTCCACATACATTAAAAATAATAATCTTTAGGTTATGCTTCCATCAAAATGTACAATGTGCAGTCCCAGAAAATTATAATTCTAATAAACCGAACAGTAAATATAACATACAAAAAAAACTGAGATCAGCGTGACTTATCAGTCTGATGGCATGATGGCTGAAACGGTCAAGGAGCCTGTTGGTCCTGCATTTTATGTTGCGGTACCATTTCCCGGATGATTATCAAGTCTCTGCAATAGTTTGGAATTCATTCATTTCATGATGACCAGAGACATGAATATTTGAATTTATGGAATATTTGCGAAATCTACTCATTTTCAAACTGTTTTATTCGAAATTCCGCTGATTTGAAATTGGAGTGGGCCTTATCTACAAAGATGACCATTTAATGTAAACACATACTTCACTCCATTCTTCAATTCTTGCCTGAATTTCCTCTGTGTCAGTGTATAGATGCAGGTATTGGTGCACATGCTCAGAATTTGCAACATGATCCCAAATTGTTGCAGAATATATACCGGGGAACTCAAATATTTGTCCTCATAAAAAAAGTTTTCCACTTGCCATTTCATTGAATGAGCTACATAGGGTATCCAAAATAAGATGAAATTAGCTGAAATAGCAAACAATAAAATCATCGATTTTCTGCGGTTCTCCACCTCGGTATCCTTCTGATTATCACTGCTGTTCCGAAGCCCTCTGCGGACTCTGTTTGCCGCAATGATGTGTCTTACTGTTAACCCATTGAAAACTAGAATTAAGCCGATTGGTAGCAATGGCGTTAAAATGCTATCCAGTAATTCAACACCTTTCCACACGGATGAAGTCGCGTATTCATTTGAGAATGCGCAACGCCACGGCATGTTGTCAAGAATGACGTAAGGTTCAATAGCAAAGTAAAACGGGGCACTTCTCCCGCAGCTCAGTATAACCACGGTCACCATAACCACTGTTGCTGTTCTCTCAGTGCAGTATCGTTCCCCGAGCTTTCGACAACATATTGCAATGAAACGATCGAAGGTAAAACTGACCGTAAACCAAACAGAACAGTCCCTCGTTACAACAAATAACACAACTGTCACTGCGCATACAGGAGTGATGAGCAAGGATCGGGAATAAAGGAAGATATTGTTGGTCTGTTGCACTAAAGCGAAAACTATAACCACCATCACATCCGCTGTTGCCATTCCAACCAGGTAACGGGTGATGCATTTGGAGAGTCCGCATTTTCCCCGAGATAGGATCACAATTGCCGTTAAATTAACTGCAAGAAATTAAAACAAAAACAGCATTATTGTTATTTACAACTGCCCGAATGCCCAGTATTCTTCCCATACTATACAGGCTACTTTTTTTTTTTGGAAGTGAAAAGCAGATATTCGAAGTGTGCCGTCTCCATTGCTGGACTCCTGCTTGAGAACCACAATTTGACTGGCGACTTTGCGGCAGTTTAGAGCGAGGCTCTGATTTCCACGAGTCACCTACCGGTGAGCGGTCGATCGCTCCAGCAAACATCACCATGAGCAACGGCAGTTTCATTATTAAAAGTGAATCAGCTGAAGGGATTATTTGAAGTGAAATTCAAGAGGTTTATCGCATAATTTACAATTTAGTGACTTATCGAAGAACAGACCTGTGTGTCGATATTCGACTGGCCGGTCATTCGAAAAACCTGCCGATCTGGAAAGCGATCACTGTCGCTGCAGAAAGCCGAGCATGTTCTAGCTATGAGACTATCGGCAACAACATATTTGACAAAAGAGAAGAAAAAAAATGACATCTGATAGATATGGCAACTGAATTACGAAAATACATATATTTATATATCATCTGCCTGAATCCTCAATTCTGGAAACACCATTCAGGCGATGGTACCATCTGTGCTGTTCTCCAAACAGTGCAGCAGAACAAACGCAAGATGACGGCGCTATACATAGAGTGACGAGCTCCAGTACCTTACCAGGGACACCGATCGCTACAACTGCAGGATAGAAAACGGCCGCTATGTAGAAAATAACTGGATGTTCCATGTTCCGTCTGAAGCCGCGTTCAAAGGTTTGTATGGGCCAGTGATCGGTTTTACAAGTTTATATGCAATTCAGATTAATTCCACTGAGTCAATTAGTGTGGTTATCACATGAGTCGCATTAGGGACAACCGGCTACACAAACACTTACATTAAATTGTTTTTTCTTTTTTTTCACTATGTCATAGTGCCATGAATTGTTATCCCTAAGGGTGTTACACGTTATTAACTTCTAAACAAAAAATAACTTGAGCGTTGCCAGTTTAATTTCTAAGGCACTAGGCTTCAGCTGCTAACAGGGACATTCTCTGATCAGTGTTGTTTCTAACAAAGACAATCATCCCGAACAATGAACATCGACATTTACTTTCCAAGAGATTTATTTTGACACATCGGCAGACCACATTCACTTCTGACGTTGGCTCGGCAGATGAAATGAGGTACACGTTATTGAAGGGGCAGATAGGTTTATTTCTTCTAGACTGTTCTGGTCATTTCCAGTCTCTTGAGTGACGGAAGTCACAATAATAGGTTTCACAATAAAAGACGCTGTACGTATGTTCTTCTAAGCATATAAAAATGGTCGAGAACAATATTCCAGGGATATTTCATAATAAAAAAATACGCGCCCATACAACTTTATCTGCGCCTTGTGAACGGATTGATGAACGTTCTTTTCTGGATTAGCAGAGAGGGAATATTTGATTCTTTGACGGTGACAAGTGTAGTGCAGGGATTGGTGTTAGGTTCGTTGCGATCTATTATGTATTTTAATGACTTAGATATCGATGTAGAAAAATTAATCAGAAATAAAACAAATTAGGACAAATCCTAGTTTGTGGCCATTGTTACAGTCAGGAACTTTATCCAAAATGTTGCTTGATGTTGACTGACTGGGAAATGGGTTAAAAATCGCATATTGAATTTTATATAGAACAGTATGAGTTCGTCTGCATTGTCTGGACAGATACAACAGGCGAAGAAACACATTGAATTGGTGTAATTTAGTGAGCCGAAGGAGACCTGGGAATACAGATCGATAATTCCAGGAAAGCAGCATCACGGGACAATCGACTTATATTGGCTGTAATCCGATTGAACTTCACAGTCAGTTCACTGAGTACAGGAGCTGGGACGTTTTGCTGAAACTGTACATCACGTTGGTGAGGCAGTAGATAGAAAACCGTGGGCTGGTCCGGCCCCCTACATACAGGTTTACAATATCAATAATCTTCAAAGTGTGTAGCGATGATTTGAAAGCGAGAGTTCTGGAACTGAGGACAAGAGTTAGAAGGAGCTGTTGAATTGAATTTATTCGCTGGACAGCAGAAAATGAATTGAATTCTTACAGAAATATACACATTTGTGAGAGTTACGGAAAGGGTGATTGCTCACAGATTTTTCTCATCCTCTGACTGAATCTAAAACTACTTCATAAGTGTGGGGTGGAAGTTGAAATATGCAAGAGGGGTGTGTGCTTAAGCTGACTCGCTAAGAGGGTCAAGGAGTGTAGCAGGATCTGCCAGCGGAATTGGTAGATGCGGATTCAATTGTATCATTATAGGGTAGACTGTCTAGTTAAGAGCATGAGAGACGGACCGAGGGTGCAGATAAATGGCGAAGGATCACAGAGGGATGATCCAGATGAGCGAAGGAGCCTACATCTCTGTACTAATAATCTATGACTCCATGACTATATCTGTCCCATTTTTCCATTCAGTGTCTTCTGATTTTTCACTTTGTCACAGAATGACGCTAGTCAAACTAAAAGGACAACAAAACAACATCTCTATCATTCAAACATCTACACCCACAACGGCAAGCTCAGAGGAAGAAATTGAAAATTTCTACTACTCCCTAGATAAATCACTAGAACAATACAAATCACAAGAAGTCATCATAGTCATGGGCAACTTCAATGCAAATGTTGGTGAGGGAAGGGATTGGGGGAAAGAAACGAAAGAGGAGAAACGCTTATATCATGGTGTAAAACAAACAATCAGATAACCACGAACACTTGGTGTTGAAACCCAGGACATGGAGAAGCCCAGATGGGAACAACAAAAATCAAATCGATTACATAACAGTAATTAACAGATTCAAAAATTCGATTACTCAATCTGAAAGCTAATCTGGAGACGACTGTGGGGGCGACCACATACCAGTCATTTGTAAAATGAAAATAAATATGAGAAAACGAAAGAAACAAACTAGATCAGAGCCACTTGGTTATCAACAACTACAAAAGACCCCTTAACTGAAAATTTCTATCTGAAAATAGAATGCACAATCAATGTGAAAAACCGTTTTCAATTGCTGCATGATGAAGGAGGCAAATCTTCCTGGGACATACTAAAGGAATCCATGATGAAGCTGCAAAACAAACCATCCCAGGAAAAGAGCGGAAAAGTAATAGGAAATGGATAACTGAAGAAATAATACAATTGATGCAACAAAACAGACCATCAATCACAGAGATGGCAAAGAATACAAACAACCTAATAAGACAATAATAACAAAATGCAGAGAATCTAAAGACAGAGTCAGAAATAATTCAAGCTCTTAAATTTGGAACAAAGATCTTTCACAGTAAGGTTAAAGAACCAAAGGAGAAATTATCTTGCTCAGCAATTGGATGCATCAAGGCAAAAGACGGAAAATTAATTATGAGCAAAGAGGAAATCCTAAACAGATGGACAGAAAATATAAAGAACTTTTTGAAGACCAAAAGGAGAAAAACTGAACATGAAGAATCTTGAAAAAAACAACAATCTAAAATCAGAAATTCGAACAGCTATAAACAAAACAAAACATAACAGAGCAACAGGTCCATTCAACATCGCTCTTGAAATGATACTGGCCTCAGCAGATTTTGGAATAAGGAAAATAACAGTAATGGCAAATGCAATCTATGATCATGGGGAGATACCAGATGATTTAGTTAAATCAGTTTTCATCAGACCTCCAAAGAAACAGCGATTAATAGAATGAGACTTACATCGTACAATAAGCCTGATGAGCCACGGGGCAAAAATTATTCCCCGAGTAATCGTGATGAGAGCAAGATGCTGTACAAAACCTAAGATCTGTAAAGAACAATGTGGCTTTGTGGAAAACTCTGGAAGCAGAAATGCAATTTTCATGCTACGAATGATCTGCGAACGGGCCATCCATGTACAAAGAGACATCTACCTATGTTTCATCAACTATACAAAAGCTTTCGATAGTGTCAGACAGCAGGATCTCCTGGAAATGCTTCAAGATCTTGACATAGATGCAAAATATGTTCGTTTCTTAAGACAAGCATACGGGGACCAGACAACATGCTTCAGAATATAAGGAGAAGTGAGTGACTATGTGAATATCTTGAGAGAAGTGAGGCAAGGTTGTGACTTTTTACCCGACTTATTCAACTTGTGTAGTGGGAATATCTTGAGAAGAATCAAAGACATGAAAGGACTCACAATTGGAGGCTACAATATAAATAACATCAGAAATGCTGATAACATCGTACATAAAGCTGACTCAGAAACAAAACTTCAAGAACTATTCACTGTAGTGGCAGCAGAACATAATCGCAGAGGCCTCTCAATCAACATCAAGAAGACAGAAAGCATGGTCATCTCCAGAAAGACAAATATCCCAGAACGTGTGATCAAGATCGGAAATACAATCATCAAACAAGTCAACAAATTCAGGTATCTTGGCAGCTAAATAACAAGTGATGGCGGAAACGACGCAGATATCAAATACAGAATAGCAATGGCGAAAGAAGTTTTCCAGTAATTAAAGATATAATGACAGAGAGATAAGCATGTACCGTAAAAATTAAATACTGCAGTGCTGCATTTATTCCGTCCTGACTTATGGAAGTGAATGCTGAACCATTTCCCCTGCAATGGAAAAGAGAATAGAAGCAGCTGAATTGTGGTTCTGCAGGAGAATGTTAAAATTATCATGGAATACACACACATCAAATGAAGAAGCTCTCAGAACAGCCCAAGTAGTTCGATCACACATACCACCAATAATAGGAAGACAATTGAGATTCCAAGGACACATCATGCGGAAAGATGAACTAGAAAAGTTCATACCCTCCGGAAAGTCCGAGGGGAACAAACCTAGAGGAAGAACTCGGGTTAAGTACATCAGAAGCCTGGCCAGGTGGCAATACATTCTAGGTTGCCTCTGTGTCCTGTGTGCAGGAAGACTCCTTGCTCTATACTGTGTCCAAGAAGAATTCCGGCTCTGTGTCCTGTGTCCCAGATGTGTCCCGGCTCTGAGTCTTGTGCGCAAGAAGTGTCCCGGCTATATGTCCTATGTCCAAGTGGAATACCGGCTCTGTGTCCTGTGTCCAAAAGGAGACCCAGGTTCGTCTCCAAGAAGAGTCGAAGTCGAGTCAAGTCTAAGTGTGAGCTTAAATCCGAGTTCCTGGTCAAGTCAGGCCCGAAATCCTGGATAAGTCATGCCCGAGTTGCAGGTCAAGCCAAGTACGAGTTCCGGGTCAAGTCAATTCCGATTTCTAAGTCGACAGCCAAGTCAAAACCAAGGTACCTAGTACCTCCCAAGGCCTGAGTTCTTAGTCAAGCCCAAGTCTGAAGTCCTAGTCCGGGGTCTCCGGTTTGTTATTTTACGTTCACGTCCAGGTTGATATGTTGTCTTCGATCCTTGGCTTCCTTAGTAAACATAGTCTTGTAAGACTACTTCAGTGTCTGCATCTTGCATTTGGGTCCGTTTCTAACCACCCCCCCGTTACTGACCCAGTTCCCTGCAAGAACACACCGAAGTTCCTAAGGCAGCACCTTCCAGATCCCCAACCACTAACATCTAGAAGTTTGAGAACAGTAGAAAACTGGCGACACCACCATTTGGAAATTCCCGTCCAAGTCACTCACCATTGTTACATAGAAGCATATCGCCGTTCATTCATTGTCACTGGGTCAAAATCATGGAACTCTCTCCTTAACAACACAGTGCGGGTCTCCCTAAACCCCAGGGATTGCACCTGTTCAAGGAGGCAGCTCATCGCCACCTTCACGAGGGCAACTAGGGATGGGTAATAAATACCGATTGAGACGGTGAAGTTCACATACCGTAATCGAATCAACAAAAACTCGCCCTCAGAACAAGGCCAAGGGTGTTAGTGTGTCCATTTTCAACATGGAAAGGTAAATGAGGCCACGGAGCTTTATTCAGACTCTAAAACGAACTGTATGTTTGCCAATATGAGGTAGGCAGTATATATGGAAATATATAAACAGTCGTCGTTTCAGCCACGACCCTTCAAGTGGGCTCGAAAGGGAGAGGGAAGATGACCGAATAAGAAGGTTGGCGGAGGGGAAGAAGGAAAAGCTGGAAGATGGTAGGTGACGGCAGGTGGGACGAAATAAGAGAAAATGCAAAGTTCTGGAGAGGAAGGAATCTGACAGGAAATGTGAGTAGATTTGTGAGAAAGGGAAAGAGGAGGTGCTCCAGCCTGAGGTCATGGGCAGACGATTGAGAGTTCAGAGTGGGGTGTTACCGAAGAGGAACAGGTGAATGGAAAACTACTTGAAGATAGAGATATCTATGCTCATGCCACAAGATTGGAGGTTACCTGGCGGAATATAAAAGGAGGCCGTTGATTGACAAGTCCGACGAGAACGGGAATAAATGTTGAAATGGCTTGTCCACAGGGAAATTACGCTTTTAGCAGTTGGGGCTGCGTGGCTGAACAAAGCGTCAATTTGGTTTGCGTATGTTTCATATCTTGGTCTGCCTGGTTGCGACATTACTTTAAAGCTCTGTACTACAGTACAAGAAAGTACAAACAACATGAATTTCTACAACCAAGACAATTTCCACAGTAGAACAAGCAGCCCAATGAAAGTAGAGCTTTGGCTTTGATGACAAAGTCTATGGGGCCTAGGAACAGAGAAGATCAACAATAACAAACATGAAACCGTGAGATGAGCCCGAGCTGAGCAACAACATAAACTGACTTCTCCAATCGTCATTACTCTGTCATTAAGATTTTGCAATTTCGTGTCACAGTATTCATCCCTCATTACAATTGGGATTTTACTTGAATGACATCATGTTTATTTTTACCCCAGCTGTTGGAAGACACGTCAGCCTTATGTAGTACTGAATATTCAGCGTCCTGTAGGGAGTATAAATGAATGACCGTGGAGATCCATCAGCTCAGAAATTCTTCAGCGAGATCGCGGGCAGCTGGAAGCCAAGCTGAATCTCAGATACCATGCTTGAAACCTTTTACCGTTTGAGAAAGATATGGTACATGATCATTGCCGTTATCGGTGTTCCTGGTAAGAACACAGGCGAACTAACAGACGTTGTTCTATGTGCGCGGTCTTTGGACTCATTCAGTTACCGACAGTGTTGTGATGTAGTTATATCAGTGAGAGCTGTGCAGACTTTGTGACAAAACTCTGTATTCGTTCAGAAGTTATCCCGTAGATTTTTCCGTTGTCTGGTCTCAAAATGAACCGGCAGTTGAAATACATGTAGAGTGGGAGATCTGGGAGGTCAATTCATTTGAGTGGGCACATGGCGGCCATTTCTGATTTATCAATGGAAACTTGCCGTCGAAGTATCTACGATAGTTCAGCGCGCTCGGTACCTTGATAACCTGGTGTTATTCTGTGTCTATAACACGAAAATATTTAAGTTCAAATTTAAATGTATTGTGCCGTGTTTTAAGAAATTACTGTAAGTTTGAAGGGAACCCGGGAGGCGAAAATTTGGCCTTCTTGATCGGATACGTTGACAGAGCGTGAAAGAGTCCCGGCAGGAATAATTGTTGAATTTTAAAGAAGCGAACAGCTCAGACCCTATGGACGGATGACAAACGGGAGTCGAGGATTAAGCCAAGACATGCGAACTGGGGAAATAAATTTATCTTTGAAGTGGGCCTTGGCGGAGGAGCGGTGCTTCACGGTATGAGGAGATTGCCAAAGCAGAGGTGATGGTGTCCCGGCAGTAACCGTCACGGAGAAGCGTGCAAGGGTATCCCGGCTTTACACATCGGCGGAAAACTTAATGGTTCATATTGACTTTTTTAAAGAGCCACCCGCAATCATTTGACAAGCCTTCTTTCCGAACGTGCCCCTCCACCAGTGGCGAGTACAGTACCCTTTCACCCAGCATGCAAAGTCCGTCTTTTGAGAATTCTGAGCTTATCTCTGTCCTGAGAAACAACGGAGCCTCAAGACAGTAATTCACTCGTTTCTTTTGCTGTTCCCCCAGTGAATTTACTAACGATTGTGATCCTCTCCCGGGGAAAGTGCGGCCTCTCCACATGCACCACGCTCTAACTGATGGCCATGGGAACGGCTGATCTTCTTACCATCACCTTTGACGTCACAATGTGGCGGATCAGTTATTACTACTTCCCCGGTAATTTCCTGGACGTCACCCCCGTATGTAGTACGATTGCTGTCCTGGGATTTGCAGCCACGGACTCTGCTGTCTGGTTCACTGTCACGTTTACGTTTGATCGGTTTGTCTCCATCTGTTGCCAGAAGCGGAAAGCAAATTATTGCACGGGGAAAACTGCGGCTGCGGTTCTGCCAACAACGGGCCTTTTGTTCTTTTTTTAAAAAATATACCCGAATTCTTTACATTTCATCCTGCGAAAGAGACTAACAATATACCATGGGATTGTATTCGAAAGCCAGCCTACTATACGGATCCCGGATGGATGGGGAATGATAGGCTTTCTACAGTTTTGAGGCCTTTACTCCCGTTCGTCTTGATACTACTGTTCAATGCTCTGACAGTCAGAAACATCTTAGTGACTAGTCGCGTCCGGAAGGGTCTGAGGGGTCAGAAAAAGCTGGATAACGGTAAGGACCACGAGTTGTAGAGCAGGAGGAGGTCTGTAATCCTACTTCTCACCATCTCGGGAAGCTTCATCATCCTGTGGTCGGTGTATGTTGCCGAATTCCTTTATTACATCATGGCCGGTCTGGATCAAAATAATTACAATGTTTCTGAAATCGCTCTTCAACATTCTGGATACATGTTGATGATATTAAGTTGCTGCACGAACACGTTTATTTATGGGGTAACTCAGTCCAGGTTCAGAGAACAGTTCATCAGTGCAGCGAAATACCCGTTCATGTTAATTATTCGACTAATGAATAAACAAAATACCTAAGTTCTTCCTAAGGGCCGTCGCTGTGCTTGACATCATGAATTTACAGATCTGACGGTCATCGAAGAGCATGGCAGCGAGGAGAATAAGCATGGTTTAGATCCCGAGAGAGACATTGCAGGGGAGCAGACCTCCACCTCCTAACAATCATTAAACTCATCTTACTTTTCGTTATTTTCGTTTCACCATACTACCGCTGCCAACAACGCGACATCCCTTTTCAGAATGAGAGAGCGGGCCAAGATCTGAGGATGTTTAAGTCCAAATCGGCAAAAAGGCAACTGATTCCTTTCTTTAGTCTTTTGCTTATGAATGATAAGTACATGATCGTGAACTTGCAATTGTCCTTTGCAAGGGAAAAATCTGTTCAGGCGAAAAGCTTAGCGGTACAGAACACGCATATTCTGACCATAACTGTGCAAAGTTTCTGTTGAAAATCCAGATGCCCACTCTGCTCCAAGGAATGAATGTCATCACACTTTCTAGTTTCAGAGCAAACTGAATGTTGAACCGTCCCTGCATTCACTCCAGTACAATCGTATGTCCGTTAATATTTTTTTTCCTCTGCTAAAAATGGTATGATTTGTGTTGTGGACTTAGAGAAGCACATTCATTTCTCAAAGAAGAGAAAATCTGCAGATGCTGGAAATCCGAACAACGCACACGGAATGCTGCAGGAAGTCAGTCGGCCAGGCAACATCTCTGGAAAAGAGTACTGTCGACCTTTCAGGCCGAAACACTTCGGCAGGATGGGACAGAGAACAAAAAAAAATGATGAGGCGTAGATTTAAGAGTGGGGGTAGGGGAATTGGAGAGGGAAACGTTAGGCAATACGGGAGGGCGAGGGGTGAAGAGCTGGGAAGTTGATTGTTTAAGGCACTAAGAGACTTTGGAAGAAAGAAAACGGAAAGGGGGGCCAGAGGGAGGCGATGACCGGGCAAAATGTGAGAGAGGGAAAGGAGTTTGAAAATGATGAGGGAGAGGCGGGGGGACATTACTGGTTGTTTGAGAAGTCGATGTTCATGCCTTCCTAAACGGAATATTAGGTGCTCTTCCACGCACCTAACTGTGGCTTTCTCCTGTCAGTGGAGGAGGCCATGGCTGGAAACATCGGAATGGGAATGGGAAGTGGAATTAAAGTGGGTGGCCACAGGAAGATCCCGCTTGTTCTGGCTGACGGTGTGTAGGTGCTTTGCGAAGCTCTCTCTCAATCAACGTCGTGTCTCACTGATATACTGGAGGCCACCCACAGAGCAGCGGACAAAGTAGATCACCCCTACAGACTCACTGATGAAGTGTCCTCTCACCTGCAAGGACTGTTTACGGCCCTGAATTTCTCATTTGTCAATTGCATGGAACTTTCTCACTGTTCCGGTGGCGTTTATTATTGCGCTGTGCTGGAGATTTGCGTGAATATTGTTTAATGCCTAACTGTTTAATGCTACTATGTAGTGACTTTGGGATGAAACAAGCTGCAGATATTACTTTTTGGACAATGTGTACCCTGGTCATGCAGCATAGCTTTCAATTTCGTCTTTCAGGTCCGCATATTTCTGGTGTTTTGTCTATGTTGGTAATGGCTGCATCAATGTGGCTGTTCTTGCTTGTTCGTCCTGCAGTATTATATCCGGACGGGTATAATGTACTGCCCGATCTCTAATAATGGATCGGCCGTCATATAGTCACAGGACTCGGACTCTAAAGGTGGACCAGAGTTGTACTTATACTGAAGTGTAGCGTCTTCCATCAGTTTCCATTAAAATCAAGATATTTGTACTGCGAGTTTATCTTCCTTAGTCTGTATACTGCCCCATTCAAATATAACATCTTCATTTCAGTATGCACTCTTTTCGAAATTGTCCGCCATTTATGTTGCATCATTTTGACTGCAATTTTGCCCTATCGACAACCTTTCCTCACTACACGTTGCCTCTGTCTGCTCAACCAGCTCCCTCATCTCCTGCTCGTTACACAACTTTCCTCCGTTACTTCCTGTATTGAAATACATGCAGCTAGGGTCAGTAGTCGCACCATGCTCAGCCTTTGATTCCTTGCTCTGTCTGCAGTCTTCCCAACATCTGGCATTCTGGTTCCCATCTCCCTGCAATTTAATACAGTGTATTGTGGCTAAGGATACCTTGGACACGCCGCACATCCGGGTCTTCCACAGGATACAATTCTGTTCCGCCTCAGGGGCCGCGTCTAGCATTATGACAGAAAGAATTAAGTTAAATGCTATCACAATGAAATAATAATTAGCTGACACGTGCATCCTCACGAGCGCAACTGCCGTATCTGCTGTGCTGCCGAAGCCGTGGTCGTGACAGGGCCCCTGGCTAATTATTATTTCAGGGTGATCGCTGCCTGCTTGCTTTCGGCCTTGCCTGAGAAATTGGAGAGTTTGAGAAAACTGTCTTCCGATATTCATTTTATATTAGTAAACACAAGGAAATCTGCAGATGCTGGAAATACAATCAACAACACACAAAAATGCAGGAGGAACACAGAAGGCCAATCAGGATGAAGGGTCCTTTCCTGACGAAGGGTCTCGGCCCGATACGCCGACAGTGCTTCTCCTTATAGATGCTGCCTGGCCTGCTGTGTTCCACCAGCATTTTGTGTGTTGTTGTTGTTCATTTTAAATTAGGTTATTCCTTTCAACCACACTGTAGGCTTCATTTTCCTTTTGAGAATTTTAGTTAATGGCCCTGTGTGGTGTAGCGTTTATTCTTTTCTCTAACTCTGTTCGCATTAAAGTGTGTGAACTATCGACCTGCTTCAGTGCCTCTTGCTCCGCACTCGGGCCATATCCGAACGGCGGGCGAAAATTGGCGTACATGGTCTATCTTCCAGATGGACCTCCACTCAGCCTGTTAGACATTTTACGGGGGCAGTTAAATTCCGCACTCCTGCAGGAGATAGGGGTTTACATCAGAGATCGCTCATCACTGCCTTCCAGTGTGGACTGAATGCAGGGTTCCTACGTGAGTTCGCAGTCCGGGACGAGCAGGATAGTCTGAATGAAATGGTTAATCTGTCTGCTCCACTTATCGACTGGATAACTGACTGGCTCCTCGCTCGCCAATAGCATCTCGTCCATGGAGGACCTTATGCAAGTAGAGCGCGTGTGCCTGTCTCAAGAGGAATATGAGTGGAGCAGGAGAAAATTTTCCTGACTCTATTGTGGTGATCCAGGACAATTCCGGGCGCATGTTCCAAGCGTTCTGTAAAAAGAGAATACCCGTCAGCAGGGAGGGGAATCCTGACTGATTGGTTCTCTCTGCAGTCAGCTTCCTCGTTGTGTAATGCTGTCAGTTTCCTTTTCACCCATCGACTGTGGTGCAGATCGGAATCTCATAGACATCTTTCCAGCTCAAAGATGGGAAGTTCCGATTCAGGAATGAAGAGAAAGAAATCAACGTCGAGGCTCTGTACGGTTGATCTCTCTGCACCGGCCATATCCACTCTTCCACCCAACCCCTCCGACTGAGAGGTAATTCACAAACACGACAAAATCTGCAGATGCTGGAAATCACACGAAATGCTGGCGGAACCCAGGCAGCATCTATCGAAAAGAGTCAATAGTCGACGTTTCTCATTGAACCCTCCTTCAGGACATACATGGAATGAGGTAAATATCTCAATAAAATCCGGGTGGGCGAGGAAATGGCTAGCTGGATGGTGACAGGTGAAGCCAGGTGGATGGGGAAGCTCAAGAGCAGAAGAAAATAGATTCCAATAGGAGAGGAGTGTGGAGAATAGGAGCAATGGACACAGACAGACGTGCTAAGCACGCGAGAGGACGTGAAAAGTCAAAGAGGAAGAGGGGGAGTGTTCACTGGAAGGAGAAATCGATATTCATGCCATCAGGTTGGGGGAGGGCGCTACCCAGACGGAATAAAAGGTGCAGATCCTGGACGCTGAGAGTGGCCTTAAACTGGCACAAGAGGAGGCGATGGATTGACACGTCGGAACGGGATCGGGAATGGGAATCGGAATGAAAATGTTTGGACACCGGGAAGTCCCGCTGGGAGCGGATAGTTCAAAGGTCAGTTTATTATCAAAGCAGGTATCCCCGAACAACTCTTTCGTTTATTTTCTCCGGATAACCTCAAAACAAAGAAAGAACATGAAAGTCTTTCAGAGAGAAAAATCAAACTCCCACCCCACCCCCGCATCAAAAAAACGGCATCCCGATCATCAACCCCCAAAACAAAACCCTCCTGCACAAAAGGAAACAATAACATCGATCCGCCCCCCCCAAAAAAAACAACCCTACGCACAACTGCGGAAGAGCCGGTGTCACCAGTGTAGAGGCATCGGGAGCAGCGGACACAATAGGCGACCCCGGAAGATTCACAGCTGAAGTGTCGCCTCACCTGGAAGGATGTTTGAACAACGGAGAGAGTTCGGCCGTCCGGCCCTTTCACTGTGACACCCCGAGCTCTTCATCAAATCCGTCCAAACGAATCTGGGCGAACTTCACTGACCAATAAATATAATTCCTCTCAGCGATCAGATGTCTGAATGATTCCCTGACTCTGAGAGGAAGGGGTGTCTATGGTCCACAGTGTCAGGGTGTTGAGTTTACCAGGAGACAAAGACTGCAGGGACGAGAGGTTTTCTGTTGACTAATACACTGTGTGTGGACCCCCCCTGGCAATTCTGGTGTTGTGACCCGAATCGAGACAAGCACCACGCTGCCCACTCCACCAACAACACGGCAGAGCCGGACACATAACAGGGGACTTTACATCTCACAACACTGGATTCAGTGATGAAACCCGTGATAAATGTTGCTGTCCCACTGAAATAATCAGAAACGTCCATTGAGGTGTTTTTAATTACAAGACTTCCCCCACAGGTGTTGTCACTCAGGCGAATCCACGCGCCTTACGTCACACATGGGTTCCCCACTCCGGGACTTGCCCTCGCGTGCGTGGTGTCTTACGTCACCCACGCGCTGCAGTACTCGAGATTTATCGGTGTAACGGCTGAGCTACCCTTCGCGTGTCCACCCCTCCCCCACCGCTGAAAACCACAGTTTCAGGGGCTGCGCTATTCCCATTGGTGCGAAGCGATGTCCATCTCTGGTCACAACCAGTAACGAAGATGAACAAGCCGAGTGGGCGTTACTCCGCTGAAACCGTTTCCTGTTGAAGCGTCGATCTCCCGTCAGAGCGGAACAAATCCCAAAGTAAATGTCTGCTTTCTGATTTATTTCCATTTCCAAGGGAAGTTGGAGGCGTTTGTGAAGCTTCTCCTGCGGCCGGAGTCTGATGTATCACTGAGTGGTAGGAGGAGACCGCTCGGCCCGTCGGTTTGATGCCGGTTCCACGGGGAGAGAGGGAGAGTGGACTTTATTGAAAGGATGAAGATGGTGTGAGAGTGGGCGGACAGGATGTTTGTCCCGGTGGGGACAGGAGGGGCTCATCTGTGGAAATGTCTGAGCAGAAGGTGGTGGCGAGCAAAGGGATTCACCACATTGGAGGGCAAACACTGGCAGACTGTTGCCCTGCAAGCGGGGCCAATGGTCCGGGCAAAGGTGACAACTATTCGAGATTTGTTGAGATTTTACCTGGAATACGGTGTAAAACCCCGCTCCCCATACTAACACGGGTTATACAGACCAAAGAACAAAATTGAGTGGTTGAGGCAACACGGGGCTGCAGAAGATGGAAATTAATTCCATAGAGGATTAGCAAAGTGTTCAGAGAGTATTTGTTATAGAGAGTGCAATGAAGATTCACAGACTGACCCCTGGTGTTGTGGATAATCATATGAAGAATGATTTATTTTAGAAAATCGAAGACTGAGAGGTGAACACATTGAAAAGCCCAACATCATTACCGGTTGAACCAGGGATCCCAGTCTCTTAAAATTGGGGTGGACTGACCGGGACTGAGATGAGGGAAAATGTCTCCACGCTGAGGGTGGTAAATGTAAATCCCCACCACAGAGGGCGCTGAAGACTCAGTGATCGTCCTCACATAAAACAGAGGCCGGCAGATGTGTGGAGACCTAAGAGATCGAGGAAATGAGGATCGCGCAGAAACATGTGGCTGAGATGGAAGACCAGCCGCCATCTTGTTGAGGGTTAGAGGGGCTGAATGGCCCACCTGTTTCTCACTTGATGTTTCAGTGTTCCTGTCCAGTGAGACCAGAGGAATGTGAACAGTAATTAGTGTTTATAAACATAGACTGATTTAAATGAAACCTGCACATTTCCTGTGTGGGTCTGAATTGTGTGTTTGACCGGGATGGGAATCGAAACTCTAACTCTGAGAACTCTGTGACCTGGGGGTGGAGGGAAAGGGATCGGGGAAATATGGATGGAAAAGCTAAATACGTACCTGGTGTAAATATGAAAATAATATAGGGAAATAATGAAATAATGTGGGAAATGTGGCAGTGGGTCGGGCAGCGTGTGAGGACAGAGAAGCAGAGATAGGGCCACGTGGGAGACCTAAAGTCACGTGATCCCGTTTTACCGCGGATGGGCAGCACCAACGGGTTTGTTTCCGAGGCCCCGCCCACCGCCCGATGACGCGTTATACACATCGCGCATGCTCAGTCCGGGATTGACCCTGTGTTTTATCGTCCTTTGTGGAATCGGGTCGGCGGAGGGATCGGGATCGGGAGGGGTCCTCCCTCCTGGGGCGGCGAGCCGGGACGGATTATTCTCTGCGGGGCAACACCAGCAATTTCCCTTCGGTGAGTACTGAAGCCGGTCCCGAGCGGAGAGGTCTGACGGTGGGTAGTGAGTTAAACTCAAACAGGAGAAAATCTGCAGATGCGGGAAATGCGAGCAACGGGCACAAAATGCTGGAGCAACTCAGCCGGCCGGTTAACAGCTAGGAAAATAGTACAGTAAACGTTACCGGCCGAAACCGTTCGGCAGGACTGGAGAATAAAAGGTGGGGGGGGGGGGGCGGGAGTGAAGCACAAGGCGAAGGGGGAGGTGATGAACCTTCCCGAACAGGCGGCCTGGCCTGGCTTCCTTCACAGAATCTGCCGGGGTCGGTCCGGGTTGTCAGACCTTCACAACGAACCGTCTGAGTTGAGCCACCGCTCAGCTCCTGTTGTTCTGGTCCGATCAGCATGATGAGGTAAAACATGTCTCTATATTGTTACTGACCGAGAATTACATGATTTATGTTCCCTGTGTTATCTGAAGGTTCTTGCTTGTGATGCTACTACAAGTCAGTGTTTCTCCGTACTTGTGCACTTGACAACAAATTCAGCAGGATCTGAGAGAACTCAGTGAGATTTGGTTAGTGATGATCATCTTGGCAGCTCGGTAGGTCGAATGTATGAGACAGTACACTGTTAAATGCAAAACCCTGAACAGTGTTGATGGACAGAGGGATCGTAGACTCCAAGTTCATCGCTCCCTGAAAGAGACTGCACAGATTGATCGGATGGTTAAGAAGGCAAATGGCGTGGTTGTCTTTATCAGTTGATGCATTTGAGTTCAAAAGTCGGGAAGTTGTGTTGCAGCTTTATAAAACTAGTTAGACGACATCTGGAGTGTTTCATACCGTTCTGGTCGCCCTCATTCTCGGCAGGATGTCGGGGCTTTGGAGAGGATACAGTAGTGGTTTACCAGGATATTGCCTGGATTAGAGGGCATGAGATATAATAAGAGGTTGGACAAAATTTTGTTGTTTTCTCTGGAGCCGTGCCGGCAGGGGTGACACTGGGTTTATAAGATTACCAGAGGATGAGAAAGGCAGCGTCCATTATTAAGGTCCTCCAGCACCCAGGGTTTGCCCTTTTCTTAATGTTACTATCAGATAGAGAGGTACAGAAGCTTGAAGGCACACACTCAGTGATTCAGGAACTGTTTCTTCTCCTCTGCCATCCAATAGCTAAATGGACATTGAACCCCTAAATACTACCTCACTTTTAAAATATAAAGATTTCTGTTTCTTGCATAATTTTTAATCTATTCACCGAAACATAGAAAACCTACAGCACAATACAGGCACTTTGGCCCACAAAGTTGTGCCGACATGTCCTGACTTTGGAAATTTCTAAGGTTACCAGTAGCCCTCTAGTTTTCTAACCTAGCTTTTCTCTTTTTTTTCTCTGATGTCTCCAGGTACCTATCCAAAAGTCTCTTAAAAGACCCTATCATATCCGCCTCGACCACCGTTGCCGGCAGCCCATTCCACACACTCACCACTCTCTGAGTAAAAGACTTTTCCCTGAAATCCCTCTGTACCTACTTCCCAACATCTTAAACCTGTGCCCTCTTGTGGCAACAATTTCAGCCCTAGGTAAAAGCCCTTGAATTTCCACACGATCATTACCATTCATTATCTTATGCACTTCTGTCAGGTCACCTCTCATCCTCTGTTGCTCCAAGGAGAATAGGTCGAGTTTACTCAACATTTTTCCATCAGGCATGCTCCCCAATCCAGGCAACATCCTTGTAAATCTCTGCACCCTTTCGAAGGCTTCCACATCATTCCTGTAGTGAGGCGACCAGAACTGAGCACAGTGGGGTGTGACAAGGGTCCTATATAGTTGCGACTTTACCTCTCAGCTCCTGAATTCTATCCCACAATTGATGAAGGTTGACACACTGTATACCGACTTAACCACAGTGTCAACCTGCGTAGCAGCGTTGAGTGTCCTATGGACTGAGACCCCAAGATCCCTCTGATCCTCTGCACTGCCAAGTCTTATTATTGATGCTATATTCTGCCATCATGTTTGACTTAACAAAATGAATCACTTTACACTTAACTGGTTTGAACTCCATTTGCCAGTTCTCAGCCCAGCTGTAACCTCTGACAGCCTTCAACACTGTCCACAACACCCCCAACCTTTGTGTCGTCAGCAGATTTACTAACCATTCCTCACTTCCTCATCTAGGTGATTTATAAAAATAACGATGATCAAGTGTCCCAGATATACGTATACTCTAACTGATTTAGTTATTTATTTATTTTTATTCTTTTATTTTGCGTTCTCTTCTGAATTATGCATTGCATTGAACTGCTGCTGCAAAGTTAACACATTTCATGCTGGTGATAATAAACCTGATTCTGATTCTGAGAGACATATTCAGAGAGTTCAGAGGTAATCTACTGTAAACAGAGTACAATTTGCCCGTAAATGTTTGAAATCTATTTGTGCATGATCACTGTCTCTGGATGATTGGTGTTTTCCTTTCTGGTCAGTGCTGAAGTAGATTATTATATGGGATCGGGAAAGTGTCCTCACCTCCCGGGTCGGGATCACTGTCTGCGGGCCGAAGACATCAATTTCCCATCGGTGAGTATTGAGACCGATCCGGAGCAGGGTGATCTGGTGTTGGCCGTAAGCCCTGAACTGAGGGCCAATTACTCATTTAGTACCCAGTTACACGGGCTCCTCAAAAATGTGTAGACTTCTCTTCATCTGCATTCAGTGATCCAAACCAGGACACCAGGCTGTCTATTTCCACAGAATTGAAAAGGAAGTCCTGCCAGCAGGTCACTTGAGGCTTTTTACTGCAGATCTGGCTTTGTGATGCAAGATCACGTGGTGTGTTCGTACTGTCCCCGGATGGGTGGTGATGCTTCCTCTGTCTTGTGTTGGGACATCTGATGTTGGCCACTGAGTCCCGTTAACTTCACTTAACTCACCTCGCTTCCTTCAGCTTTATGGCTGTTGAATCTCCCCAACTGTGGTGGGTGAGAAGGAAGAATGTCCCAGGTTGTGGGGATCTTTGATTTCACTGCCTGCTTTACTGAGGGACTGGGAGGCCGAGGGGGGCGAATGATTTCTGTGTTGTGCTGATCTGTATCCAAAGGTATCTGCAGTTCCTCGCAGTCACGGGCAGAGCAGTTACCATGCAAAACTCGAACTGTCCAGATGGGAAAGTTTCTATGGTTTGTTGATAAAAATGTGGTGAGGGTCCAAATATATATGGTGAAGTTCTTGTTGTTTGTTCTAACTTAGTCATTTTAGAATCTTCTATACGGTCGTGTATGCTGTTAATTCAGTATCTGTGTATTGCTGGAGGATCATCAGTGATTATCCTTGATCACTTCTCCCACCTGGTACCATCTGCTCATTCCCTGCCCATCTTGTTCAACCTCTGTCCAGTCTCCTCACTCCCACTTCAGTGATATACATCAACCATCTGGGTCAACCTCAGTCCACCCTGTATCCCACCTCTGCAATGTTAGATATCAGCAATCTTTCTTTTAACCTTTGTCTTCATTGTGAAGTGTTCTTTTGCACCTTTGGCCTTGCTGAGTTATTTCCAGAATCGGTTTTTGTTAGCTGCAATGCCAGAGGGTAATCCGGTGCCAGTTGGGTTGTGCATTGGTCTGGAGGTGCTAGTTTATGAACAGTGACTGGCTGACACACTATAGCATTTTACTGGCAGCAAGGAGTATTGGGAGAGTTGGTGCTTGGGCTCTAATCCTGCGATCGGCATTCCAGGCATATGGAGCTGTTGGTGTTTTGACTTTGACTTTGGTTGGTGTTTCTACAGATGGGGCTCGATGCTTGTCCTTCTGTAATGAAGAAGATATCTCGAGAAGCTGGACATTGGTTGTGGGGAAATCCCGGATTTCTCTACCCAGTCTGAGACGTGAGGATGATGTGTGAGACTTTCAGGGTGGGTAAGTGGCAGGTGCAGCTGAGTGACTCTGTGAGGTTGGATTTCACAGTTTTTGATCCAAGTAAAATGCTGTTGGGGATCAAGCTGTCAGGCAGTGGGAATCAAATAGAAACTCAAGATACTGGACATATGTACTAAAAACTGAAAATGTTTGAAGCCATTCTCATGAAACATTATTAATCTGAATTGCAAGGATTGTTCCTCTCCCCACAGCTGTTCCTTACCTGCTGAGTGTTTCTGGTAATTCCCGCTTTTTATTACATTCACCCTGGAATGGTTTATATTTCCTGAAATGGACCTCTTTGAACCTGGAAATGGAAATGGCTAGTTCTGTGATGGTCGAAAAGTGAAGAAAGCACAGCTTTGCTTGTAAATTACCCTGGTACCAATTCGTGTCTTATTCCTGGAAATGTGTGCAGTACAGTTGTTGCTAACAAGGTTTGCAAGATTAATCTCAGCAATGATTGGCTTTATGTATGCGGAGCATTTGATGGTTCTGGACCTGTGCTCAATGGTGTTCAGAGGGATGGTGAGGGTGGTGGAGGGATGTATGGTTAAATAAACCTACTGAATGCTGAAAAAACTGGAAACTGTGGACATGGAGAGGATGTTTCCATTAGACAGAGAATCTGTGATCTTACAGCACAGTCTCGGAATAAAGATGTTTCACTTTAAAACTGAGATGTGAAAAATAATTGGCCAAAGGATGTCTGATCTGTGGAATTTGTTGCCGCAGATGATGGTTGAGGCTGCCATTTTAGTATGTTTATGAGAGAGATTAATATATTGATGGTTGCTAAGTCACTCAGGGTCACAATGGGAAGGTAGGAATATGGTGTTGGAATAAAAATCAGCCATGGTTGAGTGGCGGGGCAGACCAGATGAATCGAATCACCTAATTCGGTTCCTGTGTCTTATGTCTTACCATGACTGATCCCATATCATTTTGTGACGTGTGAGGGACAATAAAAGATTGTTCACTGGGATCATTATATCTGCCTTCAATGTTTACATTTCAGTGAGTTTTGCTCTTAGTAACATGAAGCAGAAATGTTTGGTTCTCCTTTTTATTGTTAATGTGCTTCATTATCTTTCATGCTAAAGTTAGACCTGGGGTGAGAGATTTATTGGAAGAAATACCCCAACTGGAAGGAAACCACGACTGTAGACGAGGGAACAGCAACAAGTGAACCAGCCCAAGGATTGAGAGCATCATCTGCAGAGAACCCATCTGACTCGGAGATTCCAGTGATTCTGTGAGAAGAAAGTTTGGTGAGTCTCATTTACTCAAACACTGTTCATTTAGACATTACATGCCTGTAAAATGGAAGGTAGGGAATAGTTGGAGTGAGACTGAATGTGCCCAACTGAACCAGTTATTCCTGTCAGATCCCGTTGCAATCACTCCAGGTCTGGTAATGTGCTTCTGACAGCCCAGCCCTTTAAAACCACTCCTATTGTGTGGAAGTCGAATCCGGATAAAGTCACTCAGAAGCCGTATAAGTACTGTTACGTACCCCGTAACTGGGTCACTTATCAGCAAAGATAGAGAGGTCCGTTGAAGTCTGATGTCTGATCAATAAACAGTATTTATTCATAAAAATACACAAAAAATAGTATCAATGCAAACATACAGATAATATACGTCATCAATACTAAATCTAAAAGCATGGGTGTAATAATAATAATAAGCAGAAGAAATAGCTCTATCGTTGTCTAGGGGATAATGTATTGTCCGATGGAAATATAAAAGTCACTCAAGTTCATTCAAGCTGCAACTTTTGGTTGGAGGGAGAGACAGAGGTTTAGAACTTGCCCGTTTTCATTTTTATGATGTCGATCCTTCGAAAATGTCGTCGGTGGTGATCTCTTCCTTAGGTAAGCCATTTTCCGTGGTGGGGCCTCAATCCCGGGCAACGGGAAAGGACACACGTGGGCCCTCCACTGGCTGTCGCTATTAAACGCTGTCACGGGATTTCTAGCATTTCTCCTGGAGCGTCTCAAAGGTGTTGTTCCCCAGACCCTTTTTGATCCTTACTCACGGGTCTCAGATGTCAATCAGGTTGGGAGGATGCCATCCCCCCCCCCAACCAGCCCACGTTGCTCATTCCTTGATGACGTCGATGAATAGCACAGTGCTCAATACACAATTCCGTCTCCAAGAGACAATGGCCGTAACTCGTGGCTTTGTATCGTTGAGGGGCCAGGACATTCCAAACCCCCTGTGGATTCTGTGTCTCTCTCTCATTTCCTGGGTCTCCTGACCTGACAATAGCAATCTTGCGATTCTCAAAAGGGAGGGGGCTATTTTGTACCCTTCGACCCCTCAGAGTTGGGGCACAGGCGTAACAGTACAAACTCTTTACTCCAAGCACCCAGGCCTTACTCAGTTAGTCGCTAAAAGAGGAAGAATCTATGTCTGTTACCGCTCAATCCACTAACTGACTAACAATTCCCTTTACACCACAGATATATCCATCCAGATACTCCCAAAGCAAGACAGGCTGGAGCCAATGTGATTTACTGCATGACAGCCCCTAAAGACAATTTACAAAATAGTCATAATGGCTTACACACACAGACCAGACTGCAGCTGTCCTATCTCTATGCATGAGTGCACAAGGAGATAAGCATCTTGAAGCCCTGTTGAGCTTCCCTCAAGAAGAAATACGGCTCAGCTTGGCTTAGCACATCTGTTGATCATCAGCAGTTTCTTTCAGAAAAATAGGCTGCTCTTGTTTAGCAAAGTGTTAACCCTTAACATTATCATTCCTTCCTTTTTATCATTATGTACAACTATTGGGCCATAATGCAATATCATGGCCGACATATTACCTAACAGGTCTTCAACCCTTCGGTTAACACATGTACATCCTGCCCTACTTTCTTGATGCTGTCAATCTCCCTGGCAGTGTGCTCGGAAAGGGATATAATGTTGGTAGACTCATCAGGGATATAGGTGCAGCATTCTGTCACTAATAGCACAGGTTCCCCCTTTCTCAGTGAGGATACAATCTAAAGCCAAATGATTCTGTAGGACTGTTTGCTGGATTGCACTCATTTCAGTGGAATTTTCTGTTACTTGGGTCTGTGTTTCTGTCAGAGCCTCTGCAGTATTGTGGCCAGCTCCTCAAGTGTTGTTGCCAAATTAATTATATCTGGTGAATTCCTGGCTACTCCACAGGAGAGAAAAGTGATCATCCAAAATCACTCAGTCTCAGTTATTCCGCTCCGCTACTGGGCACCTGCAAGTATGGTCAAGATGCATGTTTCCCAGTCTAGGAAGTTCCGTTTGATGGGGGCCTAAGATACCATCCCTCAGAACACTGATAGCCACAGTCTTCGCTGACTGAACCACAATTCCTAATCTCACTTCCCCGGGTGTTATTTGAGAAATCCCAGGCTGAGAGTTCCTCACTCTGTTTGAGCGGGATTACTGTCATTGGAATCATAGATTTACCATGCTGTAGAATTTTGACACAAACCCAGCAGGCCACTAGTTCTACATTTTTGGCAGAGGTGTGGTAGAGTGACAGAAAAATGTTAACATGGGGGCCCCCGGAAGCTGGGGGGAGCCCTCTCAATGACATAAACACAAACACCACTGTCAACCAATACATTTTCCTTTAGTCCAAGAGAGTCCTTCTACTCAGTTTCTTCAGTAACACATTTGTAGTCTGTTCAATGTATCCACTGTGATTGCTCTTCGTGGAGTGGTCAGTATCACCTGATATGGTTGTCTCTACCGAGGTCCGAGTTTCCCACAATCCCAGTTCTTGATCAGAACAATGTTCCCAGGATCTCTGGTGGGATAGTCACTCCTCTGTGTGGGGCAGTTCTCTTCCTTGTAAGCCTGTTGTACCTGTGAATGTAATGCTTGGAGAATTTTGGTTGGTTGGCATATATATTTCCCCATCGATTCCCCTAGCGTATGCAAATCCAATTTTGCTGGCAGACTTTCTGTGAGCAAGGTACACAAGTCACCAGGGTGTTCTCATGAGCCATCCATACATGATTTCAGCTGGTGACAGCCCTCTTTTCCCCTATGGGGTAACCCTCATGTAGAATAGGCTAGCAATACGACTTTCAACCAAGTGAGTCCAGTCTCCGCTGTTGGTTTGACTAATTTACTCCTCAGAGTGCCATTGGCTCTTTCCACTATGCCAGTGGCCCATGGGTGGTGTACACAGTGGAATTGTTGCTTGATAGCTAGTTTGTTACATATATCCATTTACTTTTGCCACAAAGCATGGGCCATTGTCAGAGCTCAGCATCTGTGGCAGGCTGTACCTGGGAGTTATTTCCCGTAATGATACCTTATCAACAGTCATAGCAGTATTATTGGTGGTTGGAATAGCTTCATCTGCTGAACACATCTATAATAACTAAGCAGTATCTATAGCAATTTCCTCTAGGCAATTCAATAAAATCAACTTGCAGACACGAGAAAGGTCCACCTGTCGAGGGAGTCGGACAAGGTGTGCAGGGTACAGTTTACCAACAATTCCCTCCTTTCCCAGATGCATATAGTTATGTATGTTATCAACCAATATTGGTTAAAACTGTTTAGGAACAAACCTGTCCCGCTGGGGGGGATCCAAAAGCTTAGGTCAGGGTCTTTCTGGCACCCCATCGGGGACCACAGTTTGAACTCAGAGGCGTCCCACTGAAAAGTACATACCTCCCACATTTCGGGCAAACTCGTTCTGCTTAAGTCACGGAAGGTTGCTTGAATGGAACCCCTGTTTTGTCAAGGTTTAAGTGAGGAACCCTGTGCTCTTTGGCTTGAACCCAGGACAAACCCAAATGGGGGTATGGGGAACCACAAGTCCTCTCTGTCGCCAAAGGAAATCCGGTACTTTGGCCAGAAATGCACTGCCCTCTCCTCCTTTAGCCTCTCCAATCACCGTGACTGGGAACTAACGGTCCTCGAGGGGTGCATAGTATTGGCATACCTCAGCTGTGCACCCCATAGGGTCGTGATACAGAGTCAGGTGATAGTTGGCCACTACCAGAAGGGGTTCAAACGCAGTGGAATCCAGATTAACTGTCACCATTGGGTGGTCAGAAACTGGGGAAGATGTCGTCAGATGGGACGTGCCGAGACATAAGTGTGGGTGTACCTCTCCATGGACGGCCCCCAAAAGTACCTCCTCAAGAGAGCCAGGGTCCGATCACTCCCAGGGTGGCAGGCAAACCAGGATGTGCCCCCATTGGAGGACCTGGGGCTTGACAGAGGCGGACATGTACAGGCGATCGCCATGTTCACTTCCAGGATTGGGGACGTCCCGCTGGGCTTCTCTTACTTTCACCTCAATCTCTCAAGAGAGGGTGGCCACCAGGCAGGTTGGAGGGAGGATAATCTCGGGACTGGAAATGTTCTCCTTGGAGTCATGCTGGCGGGATAACGCGTCTGGCTTCCTGTTCTTGGATCCTGGACGGTACGTGAGGATAAACTGGAATCGTCCAGAAAACAATGACCAACGGGCCTGATGGGAGTTCAATTGCTTGGCGGTCTTAATATACTCCATGTTCTTATGGTCCGTCCATACCACAAACGAGTTCTGCCCCCTCCAGCCAGTGCCTCCATTCTTGCAGTGCTAATTTGACTCAGTAGTTCCCGATTCCCCACCTCGTAATTCCGCTCGGCTGGGCAAGGTTAGCGAGAGTAGAATGCGCAGGGGTGAAGCTTTTCATCTGAACTTGGGATAGGACCGCTCCTACCCAGAGTCGGAGGCGTCCACCTCCACGATGAATTGACGGGATGGGTCCGGATGAACCACGATGGGGGCAGTAGTGAAACGCCCCTTCAGGTTGGTGAATGCTGAGTCCACTTCGGAGCCCCAGCAAAACAGTGTGGTAGGCTAGGTAAGCCGCGTAAGGGGGAGCCGCCACCTGACTGTAGTTTCTAATGAACTGGCGATAGAAGTTCGCAAACCACAGGAGGCAGCTCTCGCCTGTCCCCTCTCGATGATATAACCTAGGAAGCTGACTGAGGGGACGTGGAATTCGCATTTCTCCACCTTTACGAATAATTTATTCTCCCCAGCCTCTTCAGGACTTGATGGACCAGGCGCACGTGTTGCTGGGGCCTGCTGGAAAAGATCAGGATGTCTTCCAGGTAGACAAACACCAAGTAGTTAATGAGCTCTCTTTGTACATCGTTTATCAAGGCATGAAAAACGGTGGGGGGGGGGGGATTGGTGAGGCCGAAAGGCATAACTAAGTACTCAAAGTGGCCTAATGGGGTATTGAAAGCCGTCTTCCACTCATCTCCCTCCCTTATCCGAACCAAATGGTAGGTGTTTCAGAGGTCCAACTTCGAGAAGATGGTGGCTCCATGAAGTGGCTTGAATGCAAAACCTACAAGAGGCGATAGGTACTTGCTCTTAATGGTTATATGATTTAGGCCTCGGTAGTCGATTCAGGGTTGGAGAGAGCCATCTTTCTTTCCCACAAAGAAGAACGCTGCGCCCCCCCCCCACGGGGAGGATGAGGATCAAATAATGCCCGCCATGATAGATTCACTATGTAACCTTACACTGATTGCTTCTCTGGCCGGGGCAAGTTAAACAGGCGACTGGTGGGTAGCGGGGCCCCGGGGAGAAGGTCAATTGCACAATCGTATGGGCGTTGCTGGGGCAGGGAAAGGGCACGCTGTTGACTGACCACCTGACCTAAGTCATGGTACTCCTTGGGGATGCGGGACAAGTCAAGGGGTTCCAAAACAGATGGTGTCATGGCAGCTTCTCTGGGAGACAGGGCCGACCGCAGACAGTTGGTATGGCAGGATGGGCTCCCTTCGGATCTGCTCCTGGTAGACCTTTCAATATGCGGATTGTGTTGGTTCAGCCACGGGTATCCTAGGAGTACCGGGGCTTGAGGTGATTGAATGAGGCTGAATCGGTACTTCCTCCCGATGGTGGCCGGATAGAAATTAAGGGCAGGGGTGGTGTACTATGGGTCACCCAAGCCAGCAGTTTTCCGTCCAGGGCCCAGGCCTCCAGGGGGTGGTTAACGGCTCGCGGGGTATTCCGGCATTGGTGGCTATCTCTTCGTCCAGCAGGTTGCCCTCAGCACCGGAATCCACCAAAGCGGATAGGGATAGGGACTGTTGATAGGTGCATGGTTGTCCATGGTTGCTGGAAACTGCATCCGAATCTGGGAGGCTGAGGGGAGTGTCTTCGCACCCGCCAGAACCGTAGGAATGGGAGCTCTACGAGGAATGGCAGGGGGAAAGAGGTTAGGGCAGGTTGGAGAAGTTAAGGTGGATGGTGGGGTTGTCCGAGGAACGGGGTAACCGGTCTTCTCTCTCAAACGTTCGATAATCTAATCCGATGGCTAGCAAGATCAGAGAGTCCAGACCGTCCATGATATCCCTCGCGACCAACTCATCCTTTATCTGATCTGAGAGGCCCTGTCGAAACACCTCTCGTAGGGCCTCGTCATTCCACCCGGAGTCTGCGGCCAATGTCAACGGAATACTTGGCCGCTCTTCGGGAAGCCTGGCGAAGAGTAAGCAGCCATCTTGCGGCATCCTTGCCGCGAATGGATTGTTGGAAAACCTTCCTCATTTCTGCAATAGAGGAGGAGTAAGAGGAACAAACTTCCGGCCGGTTATCGCACACCGTGGTTGCCCAAACCGAGGTAACCCCTCGTAGCAGCCCCATGATGTACACAATCTTCGATTTGTCGGAAGTGTAGGTACGTGGCTGTAGCTCGAAACCCAGGGAGCATTGTAGCAGGAAGGCCCGGCACCTGCCTAGGTCCCCGGCGTAGGGTTCAGGCTCGGGCACAGATGGTTCTCGAGGGGATGGGTTTGCGGACTCCGGGGGCAAAGCCATCCCGAGTGGTGCGGTTTGGGTAGCTGGGGTTCTTGGAGGGTCCTGGAGGCAAAAGCGGAGGCCCAGTCCGTTCGTTCAGTCACCTTCTGTACATTCATGGTTAGTGTCCGAAGGTTGTCTGTGATCTCCCAAAGTAGCTGGTCGTGAGCACCCAACAGGTAGCCCTGGCTGGTCAGGGCCTCTTGTACGGGATCCATGTCTGCTGCGTTCATCGTGGCCAGCTCGTTCTGTTGCAAGGACCTGGTGGTGGATTCAACCCAAGTGCTGAACACGGGCGCCGAGGCCGAGGAGGGAGCCACTGCCCTCATAGCGAGCGTGGGATGGGTTCCAAGGGGGGTTTTACCCGGAGTCTTGGTCTTGGTAGACAAATCAGGAACAAGGTTAGATTTTGAACAGATAGTCCTAAACACCATGGAGCGAGGTTACTCGTACACGAGTCAACCAACGAACTGGCACCTTCTGGTAGTGGTCACAGGGTTCTTATACTACTCTGGTTGATCGAATGTAGGTGTTTGTAATTATTGGAACCTGGGAATAGATTGGAAACTAAACGAGGTTTTAAAGGCCCAATTCCTGAGTAAGACAGCCAGGTGCCAGGAGGGACCATCACATTGTGATGGTATTAGAAAAGATCTGATAAGCGTGGTTTGGGACAGGCTGTTTTCTGGCAAAGGAGTACTTGGTAAGTTGAAGGCTTTCAGAAGTGAAATTTTGAGGGTGTAGAGTTTGTATGTGCCTGTCACAATAAAAGTTGAAACGTAACTGTTGCTGGGTACCTTCATTTTCAAGGCATATTGAGGCCCCAGCTATTTTGTTCCTCTAAATACCTCAGACTGCTGGGTGCTACCAAGACTCATTAATGAGTACAATATCAGAATTCCTACCATCTGCTCATCTGACTTTTTTTTTGTCGTCTTCTATAGGTTTCTAAAAGCTTCCCAATAGTTTTTGCTCTTTTGTTTGTCCTCTCTTTTGCGTTTATGTTGGCTTTGTCTTCTCATTTCAGCCATGGTTGTGTCCTCCTGCCTTTCCAATGCTTTCACTTCTTTGGAATGTATCGATCTCTCAGCTCCTGAATTGATCCCAGAAACTCCAGCCATTGCTGCTCCATTGTCACTCCTACCTTTTCCCTTCCAAACAAGCTTGGCCAGCTTCTTTGTCATAGAATCACTGAGAAGTTCAGTTCGGAAACAGGCTATTTGGCCCATCTAGTCAATGCTGAAAAAACACTGAAGCTGTCTAATGCAACTACCTGAACTGGGACCATCGCCCTCCATACCCCTGCCATCCAGGCTCCCATCCAAATTTCTTTCAAATGGTGTGTTACGGATTCAGCAACAATAAATATATGAGTGAGGCAGGATTTTTATAACAAACAAAATGTTTATTAAAACACTGAAAAACAAACACCGAAAAGTAAACAAACAACTAATATAACCGGAAGTCAGCTGCTGTGAGGCAGCTTAAACAGTTCTTAAAGCAATGAAGCTTAAACAGTTCTTAAAGTGATGTTGCAAAAACAGTTCTTCAAAGTAGTATTGCAAAAGTTCAAAATGCTTTCAGTCCATTTAAGGAGAGACTTAGTAAGACGATTTAAATTCTCCTTCACGTTGTGTTGCTGCGATTTCCAGTCGAACTATACTATTCCCACGAAGAATTTACGAAGATGGAAAATGAAACGGCATAAAGGCACCGACCTTTCCTTTACAAGACTGTTCCCAATCCTTTCTGCTATTTCACAGGGATTAACACAAGCACAGTCAACGAATTCCTTCAGAATGAGGATCAAACAAGAAACTGCTAGCAATGACCTTTTAAACTTTTGACATTAAATAAAAGTCCACCTTTCAACTAAACTGCATCATAACAATAAATCATGCAGTGGCATGAAGTCAGCATGGCAAATTTAGCCACGAACTGCCCCTCCTCACAGGGAGGCGTCCTCCTTATATAGCCTGTAATAAAAAACCTGTCACATGACCTCTTCTGATGGGAAAATGACGTCACTCCACCATCACAGGACCATTACCCGTGTCACGGGTACGTAACAGGTGAAACCGAGCTCATATTCACCACTGGTGCTGGCATCTCATTCTGCACATTCACAACCATTTCAGTGAAGATCTTTTCCAAATGTTCCCTTTAAGTTTTCACTTTCCCCACTTACCCATGTCCTCTGGTTGGCATCCCGCACAACCTCAGTGGAAAAAAACTGCTTGCATGTACCTGTCCATACACTCATAATTTTGTATACTTCTAACAAATTCTCAAAGTGATGTATAATTTCCTTGTTTATGTTTGGATCCTTTTTGTGGTGTATAAGATGATGAGGGACATTGATAGTGTGGGTAGCCAGAGGAGATTTTTTCCCCCCAGGGCTGAAATGGCTAACACGAAGGGGCATAGCTTTAAGGTGCTTGGAAAGTCATAGCGAGGGATGTCAGGGTTAAGATTTTTTAGACAGAGAGTGGTTGGTGCGTCGAGAGTATTTCAGTTCCTGTGGGACCAGACATCTATGCAGCTCAGTGGGAACAGGGAAAAATAACAATGGATAGAGTCAAACTGAGGCTGGTCACTGATTGGTGATGGCAGAAATGATGTCATCTAAAATGTTGCCCAACACCCATTGATGGATTTTGTAAATCTTTTTACAGGTTAAAATGACAAGGAAGTTGTCTCTGGGAATCTCGAAGACAACACGCCAGTTTTGCTGTCTCTATCCAGATATTTAAAAAGTGGAGCAAGGGATTCATTCGATCATCCTTCCTGCTCAGACTGTGAGGAGGGATTCACTCAGTAACCTGACCGACTGGCACACCCGTAATTTTACAGAGGGGAAAGGCCATTCACCTACTCAGACAGTGGGAATGGATTCACTCGGTCATCTCAACTGAAAGTACATCAGCACGTTCACACTGGGCAAGGCCATTGACCTATTCTGTGTGTGAGAAAGGATTCAGCTGGTCTTCCTACCTGTGGACACACCAGTCAGTTCACATTGGGCAGAGGCTGGTCAGCTGCTGAATTTGTGGGGAAGGATTCACTCAGTCATCTGACCTAATGGCTCACCAGCGAGTTCGCACTGGGGAGAGGCCATTCACCTGCTCGGACTGTGGGAAGGGATTCACTTGCTCATCCCAACTGAAGGTACATCAGCGAGTTCACACTGGGGAGAGGCCGTTCACATGCTCAGTCTGTGGGAAGGGATTCACTCAGTCATCCCAATTGAAGATACGTCTGCGAGTTCACACTGGGGAGAGGCCATTCACCTGCTCGGACTGTGGGAAGGGATACACTTGCTCATCCCAACTGAAGGTACATCAGCGAGTTCACACTGGGGAGAGGCCGTTCACTTGCTCAGTCTGTGGGAAGGGATTCACTCAGTCACCCCAACTGAAGATACATCTGCAAGTTCACACTGGAGACAGGCCTTTCACCTGTTTAGACTGTGGGAAGGGATTCACTCGATCATCTAACCTGAAGGTACATCAGCGAGTTCACGCTGGGGAGAGGCTGTTCACCTGCTCAGTCTGCGGGAAGGGTTTCACAAAGTCATCCCATCTATTAGCACACCAGTCAGTTCACAGTGGGGAATGGCTGGTCACCTGCTCAGACTGTGGGAAAGGATTCACTTTGTCAACTCAGTTATTGAGACACCAGTCAGTTCACACTGGAGAGAGGGCATTCACCTGCTCAGACTGTGGAAAGGAATTCACTCAATCATCTGATCTCCAGATACACCAGCGAGTACACACTGGGGAGAGGCCATTCACTTGCTCAGTCTGTGGGAAGGGATTCACTCAGTCATCTCATCTGAGGGTACATCAGCGAGTTCACACTGGAGAGAGGCAGTTCACCTGCTCAGACTGTGGGAAGCGATTCACTCAGTCAGCTGACCTAATGTTTCACCAGCGAGTTCACACTGCGGAGTGGCCATTCACCTGCTCAGACTGCGGGAAGGGATACACTTGCTCATCTGAACTGAAGGTACATCAGCGAGTTCACACTGGGGAGAGGCCGTACAACTGCTCAGACTGTGGGATCGGATTCACTCAGTCATCCCAACTGAAGGTACATCAGCGAGTTCACACTCAGGAGAAGCCGTTTACCTGCTTAGACTGTGGGAAGAGATTCACTTATTCATCCACCCTGCTGAGACACCAGTCAGTTCACACTGGGTAGAGGCTATTCACCTGCTCAGTTTGTGGGAAGGGATATACTCAATCATCTAAACTAAAGGTACATCAGCGAGGTCACATTGGCGAGGGGTCGTTCACCTGCTCAGACTGTTATGTAACTCTCGCTTCAGCTAGCAGCTTAATAATGGGGGGTGATTGCCCCCACCCACTCCGAGCCTGGCCAAACTTAAGAAATCTCATTTGGGTGGATTCTGCGTGATGTGTCCCCTGCTACAAATCAGTACCCCGAAACAACAAACAGTTCACAATATGTGATCAAATGGTAGGGCTTTTAAATCTTATTTTGACTATAGGGTTAGTAAAGAAAATGAAAATAAAAGAAAAGGGCCCACTCTCTCCATTCACATCTTCTTATCTCTCCCTGGCAAAAGACCACAAAAATCTCTCTTCCAGACTCACAAGAAAGAACAACATTTCTGTCATTGGATAGCCTCACACTCCAAAACTCTGTTATCTCCAGTCGTAACCTAAACATTGCTGCTACTGAGAAACCATTACCTCAGCAGTGAAACATTACCGAGTGCCCAATACATTAGCAGTGAAACCTTACAGTATGTTACACTTGTGACACACTACCATGTTCACACTGGGAAGAAAGTTTCAATAAGCTTCATGCTGGGTATTTGTCCATCACTGTTGTTAAATGCAATTTTGCGAGTGACTGTCAGTGCTGAACTCTGCAAGTATTGCTGTTGCTCACCACATCCAGTTCTACCCCCTGGTCACTGGGCATGGGTCGAGTTTCTTCTGCTGTATATTCCAATTTAATGTGACTGGAGTTTAATATTCTGGACCTGAAAAAAAATCAGTTTATTTTAAACTCTGTCTCAGGTATTTGATTAATTTATAACACACCTAGTGTATAGTAGAGAGTTAACTCAGGCCGGCCGGACTCTACCAGTGATTCTGTTACCTGACAGTCCATTTAAATCCTCCCCTGTTGTTACATTTCGCTCTCCCTGTTGTGATAGGTTCCAAACCGTCACCACTCTGTGGGTGAAGAAGTTTCCTTCGATTTTTCTGTCTTTTTTTTTCACTGTATTTTTATTCAGAAGAAGAAAAATCAAGACATACAGAGTGCAACACATAGATACATCTCAACAGAAACTGTGTACATTCATATATTGTAATAAAACTAATCAAAATATTAAAGCATATCACATAAAGGTATACCACTCCGTAATCATAAATTTAAAGATAAATCATACATCATAAAAGAAATTTTTATGTACAAAAAAAATCAACCCCCTACCAACTACCGAAGGAAAAAAACTGATGGATAATGAATAATTAGATAAAAAACATACTTGCTTAAGAAGAAAATATACATAAAATTCTGTGCACTGTTAAGCTTTATAAATTGAAAAAAATAATTTAGGAAAGGTCCCCAGATATCATAAAAAGATTGTTTCGAATTTAAGGCTGAACAGTGGATCTTCTCTAAATTTAAATAAGACATAATGTCATTTAGCCATTGAAGATGTGTAGGAGGGGTAGACTCCTTCCATTGAAGCACGATTGCTCTCCTTGCTAAAACAGAGGTAAAAACTAAAACCTGTGGATTAAAAGTAATTCATTTGCAATAATACCAAGCAAGGCAGTATGGGGATTTGGGTCAAATTGGGCCCTAAGAGGTTGTGAGAAGGTATGAAATACTTCCTGCCAAAACCTTTCAATTTTAGGACAAACCAAAACATATGAATTAAAGAAGCATCAGCAGAGTTGCATTTATTACAAAGTGGAGAAACGTTCGGATAAAAACTGGACAGCTTCTGTTTAGAGATGCAAGCTCTAAGAAACACTTTGAATTGTGTAGAAGAGAATGACGAGCACAGGAATATGATTTATTAACCCATTTAAGAATTTTATTCCATCTTTCATCAGAAATATGATAATTTATGTCATCCTCCCAAGCTTTTTTTATTTTATCTAAAAAATCTTGTATAGAATCAATCAACAAGTTATAAATACTGGTAATAGAACCATTAACAAAAGGTTTTAAATTTAAAAGATAGTCAAGTAAATTTTTAACAGAACCGATAAGAAAAATAGTTAATCGGGAACGTAAGAAATCTCTAATTTGAATGTATCTGTAAAATTGTGTTTTGGCAGTGCAAATTTAGTTGACAATTAGTCAAATGAAGCAAAAACCCTGAGATAAACAGGTCCCAAAAACACTTAATACCTAATTCATCCGAAATATTGTCAGTCAGGGAAGGGATAAAAAAATAATTAAGGAGAATGGGATATGATTGGGAGATGTTTTTTTCTGCAGACTAGAGAAGTCGATCTGCCTGCAGTTCTGTCTGAGATGTTTTTCGCCCCTCTAATCTCTGGGCTGAGGAAGAATGGATGTCAAGTTAGGAAAAGGGGAAGTACAAGAAGATGTAGGTGTTTTTCTAAATCAGGCAATGAAAGCAAGCATGCAGGTATAGCTGAAGAAAGCGTATGGCATGCTGACCTTTATAACGAGGAATTGAGTATAGGAGTAAAGAGGTCCTTCTGCAGCTGTCCAGGGCCCTGGTGAGACGACACATTGAGTATTGTGTGTACTTTTGGTCTTCAAATTTGAGGAAGGACATTCTTGCTATTGAGGTAGTGCAGCGTAGGTTCACAAGGTTAATTCCCGGAATGGCGGGACTGTCATATGTTGAAAGATTGGAGCGACTGGGCTTGTATACACTGGAATTTAGAAGGACGAGAGAGGATCTGATTGAAACATATAAGAAAATTAAGGGATTGGACGCGCTGGAGGCAGGAAGCATGTTCCCGCTGATGGGTGAGTCCAGAACTAGAGGTCACAGTTTAAGTATAAGGGGTAGGCCATTTAGAACTGAGATGTGGAAAAACTATTTCACCCGGAGAGTGATAATATGCGGAATGCTCTGCCCCAGAGGGCAGTGGAGGCCAAGTCTCTGGATGTTTTCAAGAAAGAGTTAGATAGAGCTCTTATAGATAGCGGGGTCAAGGGATATGGGGAGATGGCAAGAACGGAGTCCTGATTGTGTATGATCAGCCGTGATCACAGTGAATGGCGGTGCTGGCTAGAAGGGCCGAATGGCCTACTCCAGCACCTACTGTCTATTGAATGACTTTGGTAGTTAACCTCATTATGCACAGCTCATTTCCACATTATGGATCTTTTTCACTGCTTCTAAAGGGTTGTTAGAAACACACTGTCCTCTAAAGACTGAATGCAGAATGGGAAACCATTAGTTGGATGTTCAACTGAGCAGTGTCAGACACCAGAGGTGGGTCCGCACAGGGCAGAGTTTGGGGCTCTTGGACGAATGTCGGGGTAAGAATGTATGATGAGGAGAAGGGAATCAGCAAAGGGGTGTGCCTACAAATGACAGAACAGCAACGTTTGGATGCTAATTGGCAGAGAAAATAATTTGCTTGTGCCTGTAGTCAGGTGTCCCATTGGTCGAGGCACATGTATGTGTTGAGAATGGTTATATATTTTGCGGCAGTTGCTCCTGCTTGTTTATATTGTAATATTATATCCAAATGTTTATTTTAGATTATCCTATCTGTAATAATGTATTGATGATCATATAAATGGTGAGATTCTGTCCCTTACTGCAGCAGGCTTGAATTTATGGTGCTGTAATGAAGTTACTGTAGTCACTCATGAATTTGTAATTTAAAGCAAGATTTTGGTGAATGATATTTGCCACTTGATTGTACCTGCATAAGTAATCAGATTGAGTTAAACTGCTGCAGGATCCCAGAATGTGTTGGACTGTGTCTGGTTTCTCTTTGCATTTTCTGCGTATTGTCTTGTTTGTTTGTATTATATGATTTTTTGTTTATTTTTCTTTTTGTTAATCATCTTGTCCTGTATTTCTGCAAGAAACCCCTCTTTTTCTAGGAAGAGGTCTCCAAATCTCAGTCAGGTGCCCGATGCTTCCTTGTCAACATCTAGTCTGCTCAGATTGTTGGGATGTCTCCCATGGATGGTCACATTCATTGTTAATATTTTCTTGCCTATAAATGATTTATTTTTTCTTGGGTAGCCTCTCATTTAAGTTTGCTGGTCTGTATCTCTTATCACAATGGCATTTACACACATGGAGCGTAGAATACTGCTAATTTTTGATTAAAATACACACTTCGAAGTTTTATCTGACTGTTGTGTAATTTTTTTATGTGTGTTATTCAACTTCCTCCTTCTGTCTAAGGTAGTGTTAAACTATTTAAACAGAGTTTGAGTTTAAATAGGCTTTTCTAAATTTGTAATTTCAGTTCTTATTTATCTTTGTAATTTTCTTTCTGACTGAAATGGGACCAAGATATTTTCATTAAAAAAAGTCAATGTCAGTAGTGATTTATTTCCTTTGTTGTATATATTAACTATTGAACTCTGTTTGGCAGATTTTTTTTTAAGCCTTGAACTAAATTTTGTCAAAGGTTCTCCTGATTTTTGCATTACTTTTGCTTGTTGATGTTCCAGATATGTGGGTATCAAGTGTCCTGATGAAGGGTCTTGGCCAGAAATGTTGATTCCCATCCATAGATGCTACCTGACATGCTGAGCCCCTCCAGCAGTTTGTGTGTATTTATCTAGATTTCTAGCATCTGCAGGTCCTCTTGTTTCCCAGGTATTTACAAGTTTCGTGAAAGAACAAGCCTGTAATGGGGTTGTGTTACTCTGTTTCTAAAATACTAAATAAAATCATTATAAAGAGGTGGCATAGGGTTAGAATGTGTAGAATTTGTGGCTAGAATTAAGGAACAGCAAATGTAAAAATAAAATCCCTGATGGGAATTGTGTAGAGACCACCCAAGCAGTAGTAAAGCACGTGGTCCACAAATTACAATGGGAGAAAGAGGGTAATGTTACAATAGTCATGGGGGATTGTCATGGAGTTGATTAGGAAAATTAGTAAGATCCATCAAGAAGGCAGTATCCATTATTAAGGATTCCCACCACCAAGGATATACCCTCTGTTCAATAACACCATCAGGGAGGTGGAACGGGAGCGTGAGAACTCACATCAATATTTTAGTAGCAGCTGCTTCCTCTCCATCTGATTTCTGAACTCATTAACACCACCTCAATATTCTGATCACTTTTTACAGTATTTATTTTACAGCATATTTCTTCATGTAGTTATTTACCTGGGCACATCGATCCTTGTGGAGCACAGACCATCAACGAAATCCTATCTCTGTCGTTCTCTGGAGTCGTGACATGGCTGAAGTTCATCAACTCTTCTGCAATGCATTCCATCGGCTTTACAGGCGTATAAGAGCCCTGTGGTCCGGCCTTGCCCGCTTCCACCCCTCAAGACGCAGACGTAGGATATTTCAACTTGGAGTGAATAATGTAATATTGCTGTGAACTGCTGCGCAAAGCAAGACCTTTCACCACATCTGTCAGGGGAAATAATACTGATTCTGAATGTGAGATCTTCAGTATTCACGCGTGGAAATCATAGACAGGGTGCAGAAGAGATTTACAGGGATGTTGCCTGGATTGGGGAGCAAGTCTTGTGAAAGCAGATTGAATTAACTCGGCCTTTTCTCCTTGGAGCGACGAAGGATGAGAGGTGACCCGATGGAGGTTTACCCGATGGAGGTGTACAAGATGATAGAGGCATTGAAAGGTTGGCTTCGTTCCAGGGCTGAAATGATTGCCACAAGAGGACACAGTTTAAAGGTCCTGCGGAGTTGGCAACGAGGAGATGTCAGGGGTACGTTTTTCACTCAGAGAGTGGTGAGTGCGTCGAATGGGCTGCCGGAAACGTTGGTGGAGGCAATACGATAGGGTCTTTTAAGAGACTTTTGGATATGCACATGAAGCTTAGAAAAATAGAGGGCTACGGATAAGCGGCGAGTCTAGTATAAAAAGAGAGCTTTGGGGACATTCCAGAGACCCAGTCAGTGTTGGAACAGAGCTCTTTGAATTCAATAAAAGTATGGAAGGGGCAAGCGGGACGGCATTGTCTTGTGTAGGCTCCCCGTGAGACTAGGGGCTTCATGCTTTGTCTCATGTGGCGTGGACGAAACGAAACTGAAGCCAAAGAAACACATTAGAGAACTTTGTCGTGGTTGCCCATCGTACAAAGCAGGCAGGATGTTGGAGGAATGCTCCTCCTGCAGGATGAGGAAAATCATGGAACCTCAGGATCCCCCCGATGACTACATACGCGAGAAGTGCAACTAACTCCAGCTCATGAAGTACCGCATTAATAAGCTGGAGCTTGTGTTGGGTGAGCTTAGGGGAGACAGAGCATTTAATAGATGGAACTATTAGGCAGGTGGTTAGAACCAGAGCAGAATTCGGGCAATCGATGTATGAACACCGAGAAAGGTAAAGGAAGTAAGTGCAGGGTCTTTCTGTAGACCTTCGGATACTGCTGAGGGCGATGACATATCCGGACACTGTGGTTGGCTCTGATCCTCAGAACAATCAGGTGAATTCAAGCGGAGCAATAGACATCGGGGATTAGATAACTAGGGGGTCTGATAGAGATTCTGCGGCAGCAAAAGGGAAGCCGGAGTAATGTGTTGCCTCCAGGATGTCTCCGGAATTTTGCAGAATATCCTTGAAAATGAGCGTGAGCAGCCAGAGGTCGCGGTACATGTTGGTACCAATGACATAGGCAGGAGTGAGGTAGAGGCCCGGATAGAAAGTTTAGAAAGTTAGGAGGGAGGCTGAAGAGCAGGACCTCTCTGGATTACACCCGGTGCCAGGAGCTAGAGAAGGTCACACCAGGAGTATCGGCAGATGAATACGTGACTGAGGAGGTGGTGCAGGGTTTCATATTCTCAGATCATTGGAATCTTTTCTGGGAAAGGAGTGGTCTTTACAAGTGTGACGCGGGGCATGTGAACTGGAAGGGAATCAATATCCTGGAAGGGAAGTTTGCTAACGCTGAAGTGAAGAGCCAGAGGATGGGCGGTTGCCGCACAAGGAATGTCAGACAATGAAGCGCTGAGCCCGATGGTTGGAAATATGACTATGTTAATGCAGGTCGAAACATAAACAGGGCAGGGCGGATGAACTGGGATCAATACGTTAAACTATGATATTTTGGCCATTATCGAATGTTGGATCTCTCGGGGCAGGAATGACTGCTGAGTGTTCCGGGAGTCAGATGTTTCAAAAGGAACAGGGAGGGAGGGGAAGAGGTGGGACGGTGGTACTACTAATCAGGGCTATTATCACGGCTGCAGAAAAGGTGCAAATCATGAAGGCACTGTCCTCGGAGTCATTGTGAATGGAAGTCAGAAACTGGAATGGGATAATAACTCTACTAGTTGTTTTGTAGTTAACACCCTAACCCCGCAATCGTAACAGAAGCATTGAGGAACGGATGGGGAGGCAGATTCTGATACGCTGCAATAATAATAGGGTTGTTGTGATGGGTGATCTTAACTTTCATAATATTGACCGTCATCTCCCCAGAGCAAGCAGTTTTGATATAGTGGAGTTTGCTAGTATTCCGAATGGTTTCCTGACACGATATGTAGGTGAACCAACTGCAGGAGGGGCTGTATCTGATCTGGTATTGGAAAATTAACGTCGTCTCGGTGGAAGAGCATTTTGGAGGTATTGATCGCAAATCTATCTCCTTTACCATGGTGCATGAGCGAAATAGAAGCAGACAATTTGCGAAAAGTTGTAGAAAATCTAGTTAAGAAGAGAAGAAATGCTTGTGAAAGTTACCAGAAACTAGGTACTGTTTGAACTGTACTGTTCAAACTAGGTACTGCTTGAAAGTCGATGAGCCTTGTGAGTGTAAGACCAATCAGGAGCGAAAGTGGAAACATGCGCATGGAGCTGGAGGAACTAGCAGAGGCCCTTTAAGAATACTTTGCTTCAGTAGTTACCAGTGAAAACGACCTTGGCAATTGTGGGGAGGACTTACAGCGGACTGAAACGCTTGAGTGTATACACATTAGGAAAGAGGATGCACTAGAGGTTTTCATGCTATTACGTTAGATGACAGGACAGGAGCCATCGGATTGAATGCTTGTTAACGTTGTTCTTGTGTACAAGAAAGAGAGAAGAGATCATAAATTATAGACCAATGAGTCTTGCTTCAGTGGTGGGCAAGTTATTAAAGAGGCTACTGAAAGGCAGGATTTATGAGCATTTGGAGAGACATACTGTGCTTTAGCATAGTCAGCATGGCCTTTTCAAGGGCAGGTGCCTAATGAAACTGTCTGAATTATGTTGATGATGTAACAAAGCACATTGATAAAGGTAGAGCAGTGGATACCCTAAGGATTATAATGACTTCTGTAACGCACTTGCTGTGGTCCCCCATGGGAGGCTCATTCAGAAAGTAATGAGGCGTAGGATCAAGGAGACAGTGCTTTGTGGATCCCGAATTAACTTGTCCAAAAACTGAAGGCACGATTGTCCATGGTTCATATTCTGCATGGAGGACGGTGACCAGTAGGGTTCCACAGTGAACTGTTCAGGAACGTCTCCTCTTTGTAATTATTGTAAATGACCTGGATGAGAAAGTCGAAGTGGGCAGCAAGTTTACTGATGATACAAAAGTTGGTGTTGTACCGGATAGTCTGGGGCTTTGTCAGAAGTTACAGCGGGGGATGGGATTGGGATGGGAAGTGGAAGGTGGAGTTCAGCTCAGATGTGTGAAGCAGTTCATAATGGTAGGTCAGATTTTAAGAAAATGTTTTATTAATAAGGCGCATAGAGTGATGGTCCTCATCAACCGTGGGACAACGTGATTCCAAGAGCCTTGCGGTAATGTTACAGCAAGGGAAGACCATGGTTAGACCCCGCTTGGAGTACTACGTTCAGTTCTGATCACCTCACTGCAGGAAAGATGTGGATACCATGGAGAGAGTGTAGAGGAAGTTTACAAGAAGATTGCGCAGGATGATTGAATTCCTTATGTGAACAGTTTAAGTTAATTTGGCCTTTTCTCCTTGAAGCGATGGAGGAGGAGAGGTGACCTGATAAAGGTGTAAAAGACGTTGGGAGGAATTCATCGTGTGGATAGCCAGAGGCTTTTTCTCACCCAGAGCTGAAATGGCTACCATGAGTTGGCATAGTTTTAAGGTGCTTAGAAGAAGGTAGACAGGAAATTTCAGAGGTATATTTTTCACACAGAGAGTGGCGGGTGAGTAGAAAGCACTGTCAACAAAGGTGGGAGATGCTGATTAAATAGGTTCCTTTAAGAGAGATAAGTAGATGAAACTCGGAAAATCGAGAGCCATGCGGTAGGGAAATTCACTGCAGTTTCCAGAGCAGTTTATACGATGGGTACAACACTCTGTGCCAAAGACCCTATAATGTGCCGTAGATTTCCGAGTTCCTATGTTTTCATCAATAAGTCCGTTAGTGGGAATAGAGCAATAGAAAATAACAAGCTGAAAATCAGCATATTCATCTTTCTGGATTTGAGGAAAGGACATGCTGTCAGTGTACTACATTTTATTTGATGTGAAATCAATACTGTCAATAGTAAAATAAGTTGTGCACTTGTTTATAAATTTGGCCTGCCAAATAAATCGAAGTTATTTCTTGTTGAATAAAAAAGATTGCAATTAAATGCCAATACCGATAGGAATATTGATTTCGTGAATATATTAAAGTGCCTAAATTTTAAGTGTGCAGTGTAATCGCACTGACAGTGATATTCACTTTAAAATGGATTACAAGCATCGCTAAAGTATGCTACCTCAATAGAAATGTGCAACTTAATTCAAAACCATCATATAGAATTCTCCCCTCATTTATTATGTTAGTTCCATAGCCTGTCACTAATATTTGATTACGGCACCTTTTATTGTGCCTATATAGAACAATTCTCCAACAGCGTACTTCACAGATAATAACATATAGAAAGTGCATGCAAAAGAGGGCACAGTTTGCTTTTCGGTCTTCATCGGGCTGATGTGAAGGATGGGAATAAACCGTTGACCATTCGAGCTGCAAGTGACTTGGAAATCCTGAACTGTTGTCGTTCATTTCATCGTTAATGTCAGTCGAAGAGAAAACACGGAAAGCCAGATGCAAGCGAATCTAGGACTTGGGCTCTGTTCGAGAGAAAATAACTGGCGTCAAATTGAACACAAAACACATTATCACCAAACAAACAACACACACAAACTGCTGGTGGAACGCAGCCGGCCAGGCAGCATGTATAGCAAGAAGCACTGTCGATGTTTCGGGCCAAGACCCTTCGGCAGGACTAACTAAAAGGAATGATAGTAAGAGATTCGAATGTAGGAGGGGCAGGGGAAAATGCAAAATGATAGATGAAGACCGGAGCGGGTTGGGTGAAGCTGAGAGCCGGAACGGTGATTGGTAAAAGGTATACAGAGCTGGAGAAGGGAAAGGATCATGGGACGGGAGGTACACCAGAGGGGTACACCAGAGGGAGATGGAGAACAGGAAGAGTGATGGGCAGAAAGAGAGAGAAAAAAAAAGCGGGTGGGGAAATCTAAATATATCAGGAATGGGGTACGAAGCGGAGGAGGGGCATTAACTGAAGTTAGATAAGTCAATGTTCATGCCATCAGTTTGAAAGCTACCCAGCGGTATATAAGGAGTTGTTTCTCCAACCTGATTGTGCCTCAGTAGAGGGCAGTAGAGGAGGCCATGGATAGATATATCAGATATCAGATAGTCAAGTACCATCTGTTATTTCTATCCATGGCCTCCTCTACTGTCCATTCCCATTCTGATATGTCGATCCATGGCCTCCTCTACTGTCAAAATGAAGCCACACTCAGCTTGGAAGAACAGCACCTTATATACCGGCTGGGTATCCTCCAACCTAATGGAGTGAACATTGCCACCTCTAGCTGCCGTTAATGCCCCTCCTCCTCTTTTTTCCCCATCCCTGACATATTTAGTTTTTTTCTCCGCCCAGCTGAATATCAGGACAGCCACTGTCCGTCATGTTCAAACAGTTTAAGGAATAAATTATGGAACTCACAACATTATTGTGATCGGCAGGAACCAGATCAGGGATCGATTATATTTAAGACATTATTTCTGACGATCGCCGCTGTGCAGCAAATTACTTGGGATGATGACCTATTTTGTCATACTCCAAACATGCTCGTTTATTTCGTATTTAAAGGATTATAATTCAAATTGATTTAAAAGGGGTAAATCAGTCCTTTATTAAATTGAATGCTGACTACAGGCTTTAACAACACGCTTCTTGTAACGCAAGACCCTCACAAAACCACGAGATTGTTCAATCACATAAATACGCACATGTTACGACAATTCTCTTTGCCGGTTTATGATAACAGACAGATTGAACTGAAGTACGGCAAAATGAAAATAAGTGTACCGACCGTGTATATTGGGAAACAAACGTTCAGGGTCTTGTGGAGCATGACATGTACTATATAGATAGTGGTCGGTGTAATATTCGACTACATTAATGAAATGAGTCGACCCAGTAACTAAAATTCAAAGGAATAGATATTCAAGATATTTATTTGGTATTTTTCTTGTTGTTGTAATGAACACATCATTCAATCATTACATCAATGACAGGATAATCTTTAGCATGCATGGCATAATCCTTGAATACTGCTCAATTGAAGATAAAAGGAAGATGTGTGTTCCGCCTTGAATTGATAATAAAATAATCTAAATGTGTACATGGAATCGATTTTATTACTAACTCGTGTGCGTATTGCTTTTGGAAACGCTATCATTGACAAAGAAGATAACTACGGCAATCCTGCAGGAGGTGAATGAGAACAATATATAGAAAGAAAGATAGATAGATTGATAAAGTAATACGATGAAAGGGTACTAATCGAGGCTTTTCTTTAAGTGGGGACAGTTAATGCTCGGTTACAGCTCAGTCGATATATTAAGTAGAAGTAAAGTAAGCTAAAGTGACTGAAGTCGTCATCCAGTTAGCAGAACATGTGTCGTGGGAGAATGAGTTCACTTTACTAGTTAATTTCGAACTGAATTGTGGATAGGTATGTTTCTGGAAAGTCTGGAAGAGTGAGCCATAGTTCGTGTGGGTAAATTCTTCGAGAGGATAGTCTGTGAAATAATTTACCATCTTAAATCACGCTTATAATATCACGCTCACTTCTGCTCAGCTCGTTTTTAGAACGGCATGAATCCTTAGTGTAGATTTAACAATGATGTGAAGTAGGGGGTGTAATTTTTAATTATAGATTGCTCGATGTAGACTGCTCCTCCTCAGAGCCTTTTCCAACATCGGAAATGGCTAATATGAGGGAGTTACCTTCAATCTGATTCGAGGAAATAATGCAGTGTTGTCAGTGGTAATTTTGCTAGGGGTGAAAGCGTGGAACGCTCTTTCAAGTCTGGTATTGGAGATAAATATATTAGGGCCATTTAGGAAACGTTTTATGTGGCCACATGAGGTCAACTGCTTTATGTCAAAGCAACTAAAGAATGTGTAGGATGGGAGAGCAACATTGATCCCGTGTAATTTAACAGGTCGGCACCACATCGTGAGCGTAATGAACGGCACTGTGCCATGTTGCTCCGTGTTCAGTGTTCTCTGTTCTACATTCTATTGTTGAACAGCGAAAAGTTTCGAACGAAGGCTCTTCGAAATTGCTGAAAAAATCCTAGTTGTTTCAGCAAAGAGGAAAGGAAATGCCTCTAATAGTCTGGGGACTATATCAGCAGATGCTTGCAGAGTATGCTTCAGATTTGTATTATTAATGGAGGTTTCGTTTAATGATCATGAGTGATATCATACCACTCCAACCTGAGATAATTGAAACCTTGTTCTCAGCCTCCCTCACAATTCATATCTATTGTGCTAAGGAAAAATAGATATGCATTTTCATCGACTATTTACCACATGTATTCATGGCCTCTTAGCTTCTGACTTAATTTCCCACTTAATCTATTAGGGTTCCTTACCTCTCATCCGATCTCGCCTATCACCAAGCAACCTACCCTCCTTTCCCATGCTCCAGCTACTTATTTTGGCTTCTGAAACTCAATTATAGGGCCAATAAAATGTTTTGGTTCTAAACGTTGACGGTTCATTCTCTACCATAGGTGCACCTGGATCTGCTGAGTTCCATTAGAATACTGTGTGCTTTGCTCAAGATTTTCAGCATCCGCAGAATCTCTTTTGTTTATTGTATGATACCCCGTTATTATTTTTGTTACAATTTTATTTCTGAAGTACCTACAGAGCCGTGAGTTTTTGTTGCTTCTTGATTTTGATAACAATATTGGATGAATCGAGACGGTATCAATTTGTACATCGCGGATTCTGTGTCATAATACAGACCTGAATCTTGCATCTCAGAAAAATTCTTGAATGGTGGAATATTCTCAATTTCCTCATAAATTGCTTGGTAAAAGTCAACAGGTAATCCTTGGCCACTCATTAGTGTACCTAATGAAGAGGGAGTTGAGATGAACATCGGCATCAACGAACTTGTACACGAATATTATGAATAAACTAAAATAAATTAAAATGATCTTAGTCAGGGAACGTGATCGTTGAATCGGACAGATGTGTGCATCATGTCCCTGGCCAATCAACCGAATAAATTTGACATCAGAAAGGCAAAGGGAAAGGTAGAGAAGAACGAGTATATTTCCGATCGTTGTTTCATAATGAATGCACATCACATTTGAATCGATGACGAGTTTAATATTATTATTAGATAGATGTAGATGCCATCAGTATGGCAGCGGATGAAGACAGGATGGAAAATCACACGTCATTCCAGCACCTAACAGAGAAAGTTTCACTGTGTCAAAGAAATTTAACAGTATCGTGAATATTCAATGATAAAATGGTAAGAAGAAAAAGAATGGGGAAAGTGCATTCTCTTACTTCGATTGGGAGAACCGAATCAGAATATTCGAGGATACTCAGCAGATTCTTGAAACTTATGCTTCCAGATGTTCAGCGCATGGATATATTACAGTGAAATAAACAGTGAAGCAGCCACTTATCAAATCAGATTTAACCTTAAATTTCCATTACTGCATAATGAAAACTTATCATAAATCCACGAACAGTAAGGCACAGTGGAAACCATCATCATAAATGTCTCACGGAAGACAAATTAATTTCGAACTAAAGCGGTGAAAACAAGTTTAATTCCGTCTTTTTTGCACAAAAATAATTTTTGTGAATACCCCAACAAACTGAAAGCGTCACAATAAAAGGTCGAAGTAAAAATTGGCCCTCACCACTGATTGCTGATCGTCTCCACGTTATCGTGAACAGTAATAAAAACTCAATGATGAATAGAAATCCAAGAGCTATGCAGACAGTAACCATGATAGATGGGGTCCAGTTTCCAAAAGCTTTAAACGAAACGTAAAAACATACATTTCGATAAACAGAAAACAAACACTATAGATCCAATGCAACGAAATTTTGAGCGATGTTTAATGCATTTAATCTTATATTCATTTATCACGATTTTTGAAAGTTATATCCCTATATATTTCATGAGAGAAAGGGCGGAGCGGAGACACAAGGACTATTTCACAATTAAGACGGATATGTCAGAAGTATTTCCTGGAGCAATAAATGTTCTCTCCAGCCACCTGGTATCGAATCAGGATTAACGCCCCAAGCAACGTCGTGTTCAAATTCCATTTTCCTGCACATTGCTGGATTGGAACAGCAAGAAGGGAAGTGAGTTTAATTTTATGAAAACAATTCCAGGAATAAATTATTTCAACGTACTTATTCTTGCGTTTTCTTCTATTATCAGCCTCTAATCAGCAAACAGAGATGTACCTAATAATTTAGCTAATAATTTTAAAGATAGTGTCACTCTTGGACCGCCACACCTCTCCTTCCTTCCACCACCCTCCACATTCCCCTCAGCTGTGGCGAGGAGGGAGGGCCACAGGGGTTAGGAGGGAACTGTGGAAGGGGAGTGAGTTAGGACATTGTGGGAGTGCTGAGGAGAGAATGCTGTGTGAGTGGAGTGAGCTAACTCGATTAAGTCAACCCATACGACACGCAATGAAACCAGAAAATATTGCTAAGCTTCCGATTATTACTGATGGCAGTCTTTATGTAACTAGGAGTAGTGGAATTGATTTCATTCCAAATATGCATTCATAGCGATGTTGGTCTTTATGAAATCAGAGCAATACAGAGGAAATGGGACCTCATAGCCTTAATATTTCTTCCTCATCGCGTGCATTAAGGGTTCAAAAATAAGACTGAGCACTTGCACTCTTAAAGATCGTCACTAAATCTTGAATATTATTTCGGGTCCAAAATATTATTCAACTGTACTGCCGTTGAGCACACATTACATGCTGCGCTGTCACTGAATGACTAAATACTCATCAGTTCATGCACTCTTAACGCTGATATCCAGGAAGGATATACCGGAGCCTTGGGTCCACACAACTGGGCATATTAATAGTTATAATCTATCAACAGCCATGATCCTGCTGGGGTGCGTAACTTCAGTTATTCTAGTGGTGAACAGATTCCACAACCTATATTTTATTTAATGGGTTACACAACTCTTGTTCTCAGTATTTATTTTTACTGATCCATTTGTTTACATTTTTGTTTGGTTTTCCATTTGCGTACTTCATTGCCTTTTAGAGTTTGTTATTTTTCTGCACTTGTTTTTGAGAATTTCGTTGCAATTTATGTGATATTTCTATGTATGTACACTGAAAGCCGTAAGAGAATGTATCTCAAGGCAGTATATGACGATATATGGATATCTGATAACAAATTTCCATTTAACTAATTTTTACTATCGGCAAACAACAAAACTTTCTCAAGAGTATCAAATGTTCAACTGGTTGTGTCACAAAAATTGTTTGAATGGGAGTGGAGTTCATGTTTTTAAGAATTCTGCATATTCCTGCTTAACATAATTGGCGAGACGATCAGGGTCCCATACAGATTCTAAATAATCTATTGTGAACTTAGCAGTTAGGAAATACTAATAATCATTTCTTGATATCTGCAGCATAAATGCGATATTTCAGCGTCAAAATCCAGACCTGAATTGTTGCTTTCAGTAGGAGTCACTCTGGAACCTGTGTACGGATTGAAAAGCAGTTTCAACAAACGCATCTCTATTGGTGTTTATATTTGATGTTTCTAATTACGAAATTCGCAAATCAGTTGGAGAGAAATTGAAATATCAGACAAAGCCCAAAGCATACCAGAACAAAGAACGATGACATCTTCTTTGTGATCACAGTCGTGTTGACCAAATGGTGAGGAACGACAGCGGGACAGAAACGATTCACTTCCGGTGCATTTCACTGCATCAAGCCAGACAGTAGCGGCTGCCTGGGTCATTTTAACATCTTCTGGAGGCCAGAGAGCAAGGCCACACCGTAGCTGTCTGCAGACTACATTGGCATCGGCCAGATCCCAAGAGTCGTCACACACCGTGCCCCAACTGTTCTTAACCCGTATCTCAAGCTTTCCGGAGCAGTTGTGACTGCCGCCAACAAGTTGCAATGGAACATCTAGGTATGAAAGAATAAAATGAAAATTTATTTAATAATTAGCCTGGGAATCTGACGTTCGTCAGAGGGAAAATAGAACTAATTATAGAACGCAAGGGCAGGCACCTCGGCCCACCATTTCTTAATCCAACACTATGCAAATTATGCCACCTCACTTCTGCCTCATATAATCGATATCGCTCAAATATTTACCCTTGCCTACTCCAGCGGAAAGTCTATCAAAGACGATATTTGTAAGTATTTCTTATATCACTCCTCAAATCCCGTTCCAAGCAAAATCATACTCAATTTACGAACAAAGGATTTCCTCTAACACTTCATTTAAAACGTCGTCTGTCACCTTAAATGCGTCCGTTAATATTTGGCATTTTTTTTACAATGATTGAGGCTCTCTACCTGACCTGTTTCACCTAATGTTATGCATCTACTAGGACTAATTTTAGGTCTGCAGAATTAGTCTGAAGTGTTTCCGTCATTTCCTATCTAGGCAGTCTCTGAGTAAGTCTCATTTATAGACCCCACACGCTTCTTGAAATGCGACGAATGGCAATATAAATAATGTGGAACCATTGCCTTCACAAACACATTTTGCAGTTAATTCTCTGTTGAACGAACACGCAACATATCTTATTCTTACTATCAATGTCCGATTATGTAGGCAAGTTACAGACCTTCCTCTTCAACTCATTCTTCATCATGAAATGCTCAAACAAATTATGAAGACACTATCAAACACCGTTTTTCTGTCTTTAGTTCATACCGGCGAAGAAAATAGTGGAATACAGCTCATGCATATCTTTCAATCCAGCCATAAATTGCGGGCTTTGAACATACGTCGTCCTATGTTCTGTCTAGTTAACCACTTGTGTTATTCTGGTAAAGTAACACAGAATGCCTTGATGTTCCTTTATTCTTCTTTCTATATTGCCCAATAGTCCAACTGCTTTTATGTATCCTGCGGTTTACATATATTTACTTCATTTATTTTGACCAAACCAACAATGTCTCTCGCCTTTGAATATCCCGATTATTTCCATCGTTCACTTCCCTCCTTCCCAGGTAATACCGAATCCCAAGTCCGTCCAGCTGGTCATAAGACAATTCCTGCATATCATTTATAATCTTGCCAGATAGCAAATGCCCCCAATTATTTCCAATTAACTCCCTCTGTCTTCTGTCTGGGCATGGAATTTTTCCCAAGACACTCCCATTTGGCAATGCTCAAGAGAGTCACAGGAAACCAGGATTCTATTCAATGCGGGCAGAATTTCGTAGAGGGCAAAAGGAACAAAATTCATTTTTCTAATAGCGACATTTATACAAGGTTTTCTGATTTCAACAAAGGCGTTTTCGAATTCGTTACCTTCTGAAGGGAAAGAGGAGAATGTGTTTTCTTGCAAGCAGGCTTTTTCAGTGAATCCTTGCGTCATGTTGGTTTCTGTTGGCAAAACAAATATTTTGACGAATTTATACATAAAGATGTAAAACGTAAACAGATATAAGACTTTTTTATTTACCTTCACATACAACTCCTCCATCATGTGAATGATCGCACTGGTGTTTTCCCCACGATTGTGACTCACACTGCCAAAGGGTCGATTCGTGTGCAGTACATGCAACCTCATCCAACCATATAGGTCCAAGACCCTTTCCAAATTTATATGAGCCAGGATAAATATATTTTATTGGTCCACATTTCATTTGTTTGCAAATCACTTCTCCAAATTTGGCATCAAGATCCGTGGAGCACACTGTTCCCCAGGTCCCGGTGTACCACACTTCAATTCTTCCTCTGCATCGACTACCCCCGTTCTGCAGGCGCAACTTTTTGTGCTCTGTTAAGGATGAGTTTGAAACAAAGGTTTTCGCAAAATCAGCATACAATGAAAATCGCGTTTTTCTATTCTGTAAAAGAAATTATCCGTGTGTGTGTGTGTGTGTGTGTGTGTGTGTGTGTGTGTGTGTGTGTGTGTGTGTGTGTGTGTGTGTGTGTGTACGTGCTGTGTAGAGCTAGGACAATCAAATAAAATGAGCACATTCAATAGGAAGTGATAGATTAGCAAAATTAAGCGAAACCAGGAAGCATGGAGTGATATATTGTGCTGAATTACTTAAAAGAGAGGAGGAGTTACTGACGGAAAATTGAGGAATAGCGGACTGATACTGGCATCTCATCGGATTCGCCAACAATTGAGAAAGGTAAATATTTGAATTCATTTAGGGAAGAAGTTGAAGAGCAAGGATAAACTGTCCATCCTCTGTCCTTAACAAAAAGTGTGAATTGAGTCATTGGAAATAATTGGACCGATGCAAACAGTCACCTGCTCTTCAGGGCAAAAGCGGTACGTGGTTAAATGTTTTGACTGTATCTCAGTACCTTATTCTTAAGACCAGACCTACTAAATCCAGTCGAATAGCAGAAGATTCCAATGTGATGACTTTCACTATTTAATCGCGTGCAAAATATTAGTGCTTTGAATTCGGAAAAGCTGACCTCACAAGAGCTTCCGGCTTCTTCCCACTTGACTTCATTATGCCACAAGTACTCTGATGGTGTTATCTGACGTGTATTCCTTTCTGAGACATTAAAACTGAATAGAATATTCGGCTTCTCTGGAAACATTACAGCCTTCCATTCTCAGTGTCAAATTTGTAACGTTGGCTCTTCTAGTTGATTTTGTTTCGAGAGGTTCTTTCACTTCTGATTTTTTTAACCAATTGCTTTAACAAGTGAGAAGGAGAGGTAAAGAAACATGGGGACAAAGAAACAAATGAAATTGAAAATAAAGTAAAACAATGGCATGTTTTTGAATCCAATTATTTTTTTTGACTATATTATGCAGAATTTAGATCGATCCAGTTTAAGAATCGATCGGGCATTTAAGAATCACTTGTGTATTTTAGTCAGACGCACTTTGCTACGTGTCGAAGGATTTTGGATTCAACATTTGAATCTATCATTTGTAAGAACGCCTCGCAGTTCAGTTTTTTCACAGCTCCTTGAGTAGTGTAAAGAGTCGGTGTACAACCAGTCAGCCATCAAAGTATATCGACGCAGAGACTGGTGTTTATTTATATGCCTAGCTTGACTAAAGAAAACAGGGAAACTCTGGATCGAGGGCAGAAGAGTCATTAGGCAGATTCAATACTGAACTCAGGATGATTAACGTTATGACGTTAGTAATGGGAAATATGAACTTTCCAGATACGTAGGGATTGTTTCTGCGTAGGTGTGCTCTCACGCATTATCAACATTTGACAGTTCATCCTGGCCCAAAGGTCTCCTTTCCTGCTTTACATTATTTATTACATCTCCGTAGTCACTGAGTGCTGCAAAGACAAAGAAAAATAAATTTAAAGAAAATTGGAATTTTCTTTACCTGAGCAAGTCAATGTCACAGCTTCTTTTTGACTGCAGTCGTGTTTGGCCCATGGTGCTGATGGACATTCCCAGAGAAATGTTTCGTTACCCGAGCATTTCACTTCATCTAACCAAACTGGGAGAGAACGTCTTCCGCAGTAAACGTGAGTTTTATCCTCCAAAGCATATCCACAACCCAGTTGTCTGCAGACCACATTGGCGTCAACCAGATCCCAGGAGTCATCGCAAACCACGCCCCAAGATCCATTGTAATAAACCTCTAGCTGACCAGCACATGGATCTTCACTTCCGGAGAGTCGTAACTGCAAGTGGCCTATCGAACAGAAACATGGAAAGTAAATCAATACACTGGAAATGAGAAATATCATCAGTTTGTCGTTTCTAAAGATGATTCTGGAATTATAATTACCTTTAAAAGATTTGTGCAGTGATGTAACAATTATTCCGAAATTTGAAAATGTTTGAAATCTAAGCGTAGAAAGTAAAAGTTTGGAACAATCGAACATATCGATAAGCGTAGAGTTGCTTCTCTCACTAAGGACGGATCCCAGGTGCTGGTAGTTGGATGTTTCACCACATCTGCTGCCTTTTGAACAAATGAGAAAACTACAAGCCAGTTAGCCTGATCTCAGTGTTTGGAAATATATTGAAATCTATTATCAATGAGAATGCAGAAGATAAACACATATCTGACAAATGTACTTGCCTGACAAATCTGCTGTAATTATTTTGAAGAAATAATAAGCAGGATAGACAGAGGAGAATCGGTTGATTTTGTGGTACTTGGATCTTCAAACGGCCATCGTCAACTTGCCACACATGTGGCTGCTGAACGAGTTAGAGCCCACGGTATAAAGAAAATATTCTAGGAAGGATAGAGCTGTCGTTGATTGGCAGCAGGCAATGATCGGGAATGATGGGAATCTTTTCTCGTTGGCGGATGGTGACACGTGGTGATTTTAGCGATTTGTGTTTCAACAGATTCCTTTTACGTTCAGTTTCAATTATTTGGATGATTGTGTTGATGACTTTGTTCAGAGGTTTGCTGACAATATGAAGGCAGCTGGAGGGTCGCTTAGATTTGAGGAGGTGATAGGCCACAGAATTACAAATATAGCTCAGGAAAGTGGACAAAAAAATTAAGATGCAATATAGTTTTTGGGTAATATATGGTCATGCTCTTTGAGAGACAAAGTGGAAAGATTTGGTTGTTCCCTAACTGGAGAGAAAACACAAAATAAATGAAGCGCAGAGGGACTTGGGAGCCCTGGTGCTGGATTCTCTAAGTGATAGTTCACAGGTGTGAGCCTGTGGATAATAGGGCAAGTACAATGGATGTAATTTTGAGAGAATATGAAACACGGTGCGGTTTTGGGCCACTTATATCGGAATGGATCTGCTGAAAATGGAGTGGGTCAGAGGAGGTTCACTAGAATGTCGTTTCATAAGAAGAGCGTTTGATGGCTCTGGGTTGTGTTCACGAGAATTCAGAAGAATGAGGGTTGACCTCATTGAAACCTATCGGATGATGAAAGGCTTTGATAGAGTGGATGTCTAAAGCATGTTTCCTCTGTTGTTCGTGTCTGAGAGCCAAAGACACTACCTGAGAATATAGGGCAATACAGTTGTGTCATTGTTGATCATCAGCGAGTAGGAGATTCTTTTTTTCTCGATCCTAACTGTGGTCCCCGATGAGAAAGTCAATAATCCAGTTGCAGAGGGAGGGACAGAAACCCAGGTTATTGATCTTGTTTATTAGTTCTGGGTTTTTAGTACAAAATAAATCTATTATCAAGGTACGTATATGTCACCAAAAACGACGCTAACATTCGCATATTTAGTAAATTGCTTTCCACTTCTTTTTGTAGGATTTCCCTTCAGTAGAATTGATATTTCCATACTAAGCTGTGATAAAGCTTGTTAATATATTTTCTACTACAAACCTTTCGAAGTCGGTTAAATACCATGCCGAGTCTTCGAAATCTTCTGCGAAACGCTGGACTATGCTGTGCTTTCGCTATAATTACTGTTATGTGTTGCGTCTAGGATAGGATCTCCGAAATAATAACAGGGGGTAATTGCTGACCCTCTCCTCATTTGATGCTCCGTTGAAGCGTGACTCATGGACCGCTGGTTTCCTCCCCCTAAACTCTATACCTACTATTTGTCAGGCTGACTTTGAGAAGGAGGTTGGTGCTGCGGCACCACTCTTCCTGACTCTTAATATGCATTCAAAATGCTGTTGTGTCACCAGCTGTGATTCGGCGTTCGTCAGTGGTGTCGTCAGCAAATTTCAGGATAGCAGAGGTGCTGTACCTTTTCATACAGTTTAAAGCAAATGAAACACGAAGCTGTGCTCGCAAACTTTTGTATCACCAGTGCTGATGGATCGTCTAGAGTAGACGTTGTTGTCATTCGGAGCATTAAGTCTGGGTCTGCAGTGCAGGATACAATTGTGTAAGTAGTTATTGGGACACCGACTTGAACATTCTGATCAGTTTTATGGGAATGGTGCAATTTTCTGCTGAGCTGCAGTGAAGAAGCAACCCTGTAATGTGTGTATCTTTGCTGTCCAGATATTCCTGGATAGTATGGAGAGCCAATGAGATGACATCTTTAGTGGTCCTATTGCTCCGGCAGGCAAATATGGGATGTCATGGTCCTTTCCGTCAAACCCCACCTTGCTATTTACCTCCGGATTTGGGCCTCAATCTCCTAGGGATTGGGCATCTATCCTATCTAAATGTGAGATGGTTCATTTTGGTACGTAGATCAAGTACAATAGCAGAATATATTATTAATTGCAAGACTGTCGGCAAGGCGGAGGATCACCGGGATCTTCGGTCCGTGTCCATTCGACAATCAAACTACTGAACAGTTTGACTCTGTGGTTAATTAAGATTACGGTGCATTTGGCGTTCATAAATCCTGGGACTAAGTTTAGGAGCCGACAGGCAATGTTGCAGCTACACAGTCATATCCCACTTGGAGGACATTTCTCAGCTCTGGTCGCCTCACTACGGGAAGGATGTGAAAGCCATAGATGGTGCCTGGATTGGGGAGCATCCCCAGGCTGACTGTTCTCGGCGTTTTTCCCTTGGCGCGCCGGAGGATGAGTGGTGACATGATTGAAGTGAGAGTATGAGAGGCTTTTCTCCCCCATGAGCTGAAAATGCCAACACGGGAGGGCTCGGTTTAAGGTGATGCGAAGTAGGTACAGAGGAGCTGACATACGGTTTTTTTAAAGTAGGGTGTGCTGAGTGTATAGAATGGGCTGCCAGCGACGGTTGTGGAGGAGGATACGTTAGCAGACTCCTGGACAGGTACAAGGAGCTCAGAAAAATAGAGAGCTATAGGTAACCCTAGGTAATTTCTAGGGTAAGGATATGTTCGGCACTGCCTTGTGGACAAGAGGCTGTATTATGCTGTAGTTTTTCTATGTTTCTATGACTCATACTTAGTGTGGAAATGTCCTTCTCCCCTTACATTTCTTCCTGGGCATAGTACCATGGCCACCTGTAACTCTCCTGCTCACCGGTCTTGTTTGCCTCTTATCCGGCCCTCGCCAGATTGCGAATCTCATGTTTCATCTAATTTTTCGTTTTGCGAAAGATTCTGGGTGATTTCGTACGTCCGCGCTTGTCTATAATTAGTTAAATGAAGTATGTGAAAACTATGATGTTTTCATTCAGTTCCACAGATAAGTTCTTGAACTCAGCTCAGTCCTCCGAAGGGAAGCATCCCGTAGCCGTTGCCTCTGCCTCCAGCGACGTCCCCTTGGCTGTCCAATTAGATAGCGCTTATCTGCTTGTCTGCAGGTACGAGAAGGGCGACTGCTGAATCAGATTTACCGAAATCCGGTCTGTTCATGGAACGACATTTTGCACAGTTATATATCCGAATATACAAACTACACGAACGACAAATTAAGTATTGTTCATGCAGATCGCAGGAAGATTCTGGCAGCGATGACAACAGATAAGAAAAGGCTGAAGGTTCTGGTCAGGATAGGCAGGGCAGATATGTCCCGCAAAGGAAGAAATACTCAAATGGCAGGGATAGGAAACTGTGTCTGACAAAGGAAGTTATGGACAGAAAAAAAAACTGGAGGAAGTGATATATGAAGTAGCAAAATTGAGTCGGAAATTGGATGATTGCGAAGATCATAAATTCCAACAATAGGCATCCAAAAAAGCTCCAGAAGAAACATGAAATATGAGTGCAGACTAGCCAATAATATAAAAAAGGAATCTGAAAGTTGTTGTTTCCTTTCAGTTGTCTGAACAGGGAAAGGGAGATGAACGCTCATATTGGACCACGGGAAAATGATGCTGATGAGGTAGGAATTTGCGACAAAAAATGGCAGATGAGCTCAATACGTATTTTGCATCTGGGGTGTAATCTGAAGGCACCAGCTTTGTTCTAGCAACCAGTGAGCGTCAGTTCGCAGGAGAGAGTGTTATTTCAAAGGGAAAGTGCTCGGCAAACACAAAGGTCTGAAGGTAGATACGACAACTGGACGAAATGGACTAAATCCCGGAATTCTGAGGGAGTTTGCAGAAGAGATAACAGATGCATTGGTCGTGACCTTACAAAAATCACTTCACTCTGGCATGGTCCTGGAGGACGGGAAGATTGTGAATATCACTCTAAGAAAGGAGGAAAGTAAAGGCGAGAGTATTAAAGTCCAGTTTACCGATCCACAGTGGTTTGGATACTATTATATATGATGATGTTCCAAGGTACTTGGAGAATAATGATAACATAAGTCAATGTCAGCATGTTTTCTGCTGAGGGAAATATTGTTAGAGTTCTTCGAAGAACTAATAAGCAGAGTGGACAAAGGTGAGGCAGTGGATCTCATTTACTTGGACTTTCGACGTCGTTTAATAAGGTGCCACACATAAGGTTACTTAACAAAATTAAATCCCATAGCGTTTAGGAAAGGAACGGAGACAGATAACGAAATGGCTGGTAGGCAAGAAGCAGGGAGTGGGAATGAAAGCGGCCCTTTCTGGTTAGTTGCCAGTGACGCACAGTATTCCTCAGGGGTCAGTATTAGGACCGCTGCTTTTCACATTGCTTTCAGTGATTCAGATGATGACTTTGCTGGCCAAAGCTTGCTGATATTACGAAGAATTGTGTAGAGGTAGGTAGTGCTGAGAGTCCAAATGTATGATAACGCATTTCGATAAAAAAGCGCATTATCCGGTCTACTATTTTACTGGGGAGAAGTTTCAAACATCATAGGTGCAGAGGGACTTGAGGGTACACGTGAAAGACTGCCAGAGGTTAATTTAGAGGGTCAGTATGTTGGAGGAAAAGACGAATGTAATGTTGACATTTTACACAAGTGGAATAGAATATAGACAATAGACAATAGGTGCAGAAGTAGACCATTCGGCCCTTCGAGTCTGCACCGCCATTCAGAGATCATGGCTGATCATTCACTATCAATACCAAGTCCCTGCCTTGACCCCATATCCCTTGATTTCCCTATCCATCAGATATCTATCCAGCTCCTTCTTGAAAGCATCCAGAGAATTGGCCTCCACCGTCTTCCGAGGCAGTGCATTCCACACCTCCACAACTCTCTGGGAGAAGAAGTTTTTCCTCAACTCTGTTTTAAATAACTGACCTCTTATTGTCAATCCATGCCCTCTGGTACCGGACTCTTCCAACAACTGGAACATATTTCCTGCCTCAATCCTATCAAATCCTTTAATTATCTTAAACGTTTCAATCAGATCCCCTCTCAATCTCCTCAATTCCAGTGTGTACAAGCCCAATCTCTCCAATCTCTCTGCGTAAGACAGCCCTGCCATCCCAGGAATCAACCTAGTGAATCTACGCTGCACTTCCTCAATTGCCAGAATGACCTTCCTTAAACCGGGAGACCAAAACTGTACACAATATTCCAGGTGTGGTCTCACCAGGGCCCTGTACAAATGTAAAAGGATATCCTTGCTCTTGTACTCAATTCCCCTTGTAACAAAGGCCAACATTCCATTTGCCCTCTTCACTGCCTGTTGCACTTGCTCATTCACCTTCATTGACTGATGAACTAGGACTCCTAGGTCTCTTTGCATTTCTCCCTTACCTAACTCTACACTGTTCAGACAACACTCTGCCCTCTTGTTCCTGCTTCCAAAGTGGACAACTTCACATTTATTCACATTGAATGACATCTGCCAAGTATCTGCCCACTCACCCAGCCGAACCAAGTCTCCCTGTATTCTCCAAACGTCCTTTTCGCATGTCACACTGCCACCCAGTTTAGTATCGTCAGCAAACTTGCTGATATAGTTTTCAATGCCCTCATCTAAATCATTGACATAAATCGTAAAGAGCTGTGGTCCCAATACAGAGCCCTGTGGTACCCCACTAGTCACCTACAGCCAGTCCGAGAAACACCCATTCACTGCTACCCTTTGCTTTCTATTAATATAAAAGCAAGGAGATAATATTGTACCTTTATAAGACACTAGACAGACCGCACTTGAATTATCCTCAGCTGTTTTAGCCCTATCTCTCTGAAAGGGTGTGCTCCTATTGCAGAGAGTACAGAGGAGATCGGCAATGATGATTCCGGGAAGGAAGGTGTAAACATAAGAGGTGTGTCCGGCAGGTAGATCTATACTAACAGGTGTCACATTGAAATCTACTGAGTGTTGACGGGACAAGATAGGGTGCGTGTGGAGAGGATGTTTCCTATGGTGTGGGTATCCAGAAGTAGATGACGCCGCCTCAGTTTTGAGGGGCGCCCGTTTAAAAGAAGGGTACAGAGGAATATGTTCAGCCACCTAGTAGTAAATATTTGTAATGATATGCCACAGACGGCGGAGGCCGAGTCGGTACGGAGTGTTGGGGCGGAAACTCATCATTACTTGATCAGACAGAATATCAAATGATATGGCCAGAAGGCAGGTGTTTGGTGTAGACTGGAATCCCAGATCAACCTTCGTCGCAGATTCGATGGGCTGAATGGCCTAATTATGTTCCTATGTCTTTTTTGTGCGATAGCATCAAATTTGCTCCCAATCTGCTGCAGCTTTCAGGATGAACCTATCAAAACTCAAAGTGCAGCAAAATATCACTGATGGAACAAATGTTATTTTCAACATTCAGTGTAGTAACTGGGACGAGTATTAAGTCAGTCAAACAGGAATGAATCTATCAATCACACTACATAAAAATCAGCTAGAAGATACAACTCAATTTCGCTAGATTAAATCCATGAAGACGTAAAAGGACTGCATTTCTGCTACAATGGTGTTGAAAGATGAAATGCAATCGCCAAACTTCAGCTGACGTGGGTATTGCTACCACTTGGTGTGCGGACCTTGTTAAGTCTGATGCGATTTGCATACTGTGTGACATCACTTGTTATTGAACTATGTCACATCTCCAGTCAGGTTGATCGTGAAAAGGGTTCTCAATTTAATTGTACAATTGGCAGATTGCGTTCTGCGTTGTCAATGGGAAGCACATATCAGGGTAAGGAGAATATCAGCAATACAACTGTACATAGGCTGCACTGAGCTACAAGCCAGTTAAGAGTCTATGCATTGTAGCGATGTATTTCATTTCCTCTTTTTGTCAAGCCCTGTCTACCACAATGGAATAAAATTGATTTTGCAAGGATGTACCAGTTTAGGTAGCTGCGTGCGTAAAAAAGACAATACGTGCATTTATCATGAAATTTACAACGGATTTTCCTATTAAAGTATCATTCGTTCATGGTTCATTTTCCCTTTGTATACCGGTTGATATTCATTACATTTATGTCCAGGGCAAGTATCACTTTTATATAAAAGAATAGCACTGAATGCATCTATATCCAAACAACCAGTTGCATCCCATACATTGACACATCAAGGTTAGAGTTTCAGAGAAAATCTACGGAATATAGCAAACAATTAATGTTGGTTCAAAATGAATATCGCAGAATTGATCTCTCTCAGACACTCCTGGTGACTAGACCTACTGATGCGCAAAAAAAAATAATTCCATGTAAATCGGTATTAGTGCACGGACAAAAATATCACCAAATAATTTCATTAAAAGATGTAGCGAAAAATATTTGAAGTAATAGACAATTATTTCCGTCGTATTTGAACGCTTATTTGAGTCCCTATCCCGAATGGTTCCGATCAGAAATAATGCCTGGCGTCAGTACCATCGCTTCGTTTTGCACTTTCTTGCAAAGTTCTTCGAAAACTGACAGTGCATTTCATGCACCCATCACTTTCTGTAAAAACTTACCCCTGACATCTCTTCTGTATCTACATCCAAGAACCTTAAAACAACGCCCCGTTGTAGTACCATTTCACTCCTAAGAAATGACACAAACTATAATTCCTATACTCTTTTTATGCACCTGTAGCAAGTCACCTCTCACCCTCCGTCGCTCCGTCGATCCAAGAAGAAAAATTCTATTACACTCAAACCACTCTCATATGGCATCCTCATAAATCTCCTTTGCACACTGTCCACAGTACCCGCATTTTCTCCGTTGTAAGTTGACCAGAACTTAACAGAGTACTCCAAGTGGAGTATGACCAAGCTGTATCATTGCTACAAGGCACTGGATTGTGCCGTTGCTATAACTTTGATCATCATATATTGACCCCTGAATAGAAGTCTGAATTTGGACCGAATAAACAAAGGGACTAGCAATAAAACAGAGGGAATAAGCGAGTGGTGTGGGTGGGGCTGGGGGGGGTGGAGAGAGAGAGAGAGAGAGAGAGAGAGAGAGAGAGAGAGAGAGAGAGAGAGAGAGAGAGAGAGAGAGAGAGAGAGAGAGAGAGAGAGAGAGAAGGCAGGTAGAGCGCGCTTGGTATTTAATTGTAATCAATAGCAAAATTGTCGAAATGCCAGGACGATCCCGTTCAGTACATATCTCAAATTATGGATAAATCGTTGACAACATGGAGCAAATTCGTAGTTCTAGCGAAGTGGAATTAATGCCGAATCTCCATGCGAAGTTAGCACATATTGCCCAGATAAATAAGTTTGTATTCATCCGTGCTCAGTTTTTTATGCGCCCTCCCAACTTGTGCTAGCTAAAAAGTTAATTGAGTAATATAAATTTGCTCGTATGTTTTAGGAGCGGCCCTGCCGTAGGAGCTGTGGGTGAGTATACAAATTGGAAACACTTCAAGAGGGTATATGATTGTCAACGCTGATTTGATGAAACAAATGCAGATTTCAATATTGGCAAGTCTCAGGGTTCCTAAATTTATCTACATAAAATTCATAGCCACGCGATATTACAAATAAAAATTCCCAATTTTCCATGCTATTCACCTGAACACAGGACGCCAACGCCGATGATGTCGGAGGAAGACCGACTCAATATGGAAGTTCTGCAGGTTTCGAGATGTGATTCGCATCCTTCACACTGAAGGCCGGTCACCCACACGGGCCCATCTTTCCCTCTGTGCCCCGAGAGTCCTCTCTGTGTCTGACCCCGGGAGTTGTTTGATGGGACCTTGTAGTGGAATAATCACTCTGTGTCTTACCCCAGGAGTGTTTGATGGGACCGTGTAGAGGAATAATCACTCTGTGTCTGAACCCCGGGAGCGTTTGATGGGACCGTGTAGAGGAATAATCACTCCGTGTCTGACCCCGGGAGTGTGTGATGGGACGGTGTTGAAGGAGATTCACACTGTCTCTGACCCCGGGAGTGTGTGATGGTACTCTGTGTCTGACCACGGAAGAGTCTGATGTGACCTTGTAGAGGAATAATGACTCTGTGTCTGACCCCCGGGAGCGTTTGATGGGCGGTGTAGAGGAATAATCACTCTGTGTCTGACCCCGGGAGAGTTTGATGGGCGGTGTAGAGGAATAATCACTCTGTGGCTGACACCGGGAATGTGTGATGGGCGGTGCAGAGGAATAATCACTCCGTGTCTGACCTCGGGAGTTTGTGCGGGGACGGTGTGGAGGGAGATTCACTCTGTGTCTGAACCCGGGAGTGTTTGATGGGACCGTGTAGAGGAATACTGACTATGTGTCTGACCCCGGGAGTGTTTGATGGGACCGTGTAGAGGAATAATCACTCTGTGTCTGACCCCGGGAGTGTTTGATTGGACCGTGTAGAGGAATAATCTCTCTGTGTCTGACCCCGGGAGTGTTTGATGGTACCGTGTAGAGGAATAATCTCTCTGTGTCTGACCCCCGGGAGCGTTTGGTGGGACCGTGTAGAGGAATAATCACTCTGTGACTGACCCAGGGAGTGTGTGATGGGACGGTGTTGAAGAAGATTCACACTGTCTCTGACCCCGGGAGTGTGTAATGGTACCGTGTAGAGGAATAATCACTCTGTATCTGACCACGGAAGAGTCTGATGGGCCCGTGTAGAGGAATAATCACTCTGTGTCTGACGCCGGGAGTGTTTGATGGGACCGTGTCGAGGAATAATCACTCTGTGTCTGACCCCGGGAGTGTTTGATGGGACCGTGTCGAGGAATAATCACTCTGTGTCTGACCCCGGGAGAGTTTGATGGGACCGTGTAGAGGAATAATCACTCTGTGTCTGACCCCGGAGTGTGTGATGGGACGGTGTGGACGGAGATTCACTCTGTGTCTGACCCCGGGAGTGTTTGATGGGACCGTGTAGAGGAATAATCACTCTGTGTTTGACCACGGGAGTGTGTGTTGCGTCGGTGTAGGGGATTAATCACTCTGTGTCTGACAACGGGAGCGTGTGATGGGACGGGGTGGAGGAATAATCACTCTGTGTCAGACCCCGGAAGAGTTTGATGTGACCGTGTAGAGGAATAATGACTCTGTGTCTGACCCCGGGAGTGTGTGATGGGACGGAGAGGATTGAGATTAACTCTGTGTCTGAACCCGGGAGTGTTTGATGGGACCTTGTAGTGGAATAATCACTCTGTGTCTTACCCCCGGAGTGTCTGATGGGACCGTGTAGAGGAATAATCACTCTGTGTCTGACCCCGGGAGTGTGTGATGGGACGGTGAGTATTGAGATTAACTCTGAGTCCGACCCCCGGGAGCGTTTGATGGGACCGTGTAGAGGAATAATCACTCCGTGTCTGACCCAGGGAGTGTGTGATGGGACGGTGTTGAAGGAGATTCACACTGTCTCTGACCCCGGGAGTGTGTGATGGAACCGTGTAGACGAATAATCACTCCGTGTCTGACCCCGGGAGTGTGCGATGGAACGGTGTTGAAGGAGATTCACACTGTCTCTGACCCCGGGAGTGTGTGATGGTACCGTGTAGAGGAATAATCACTCTGTGTCTGACCCCGGGAGTGTGTGATGGGACGGTGTTGAAGGAGATTCACACTGTCTCTGACCCCGGGAGTGTGTGATGGTACTCTGTGTCTGACCACGGAAGAGTCTGATGTGACCTTGTAGAGGAATAATGACTCTGTGTCTGACCCCCGGGAGCGTTTGATGGGCGGTGTAGAGGAATAATCACTCTGTGTCTGACCCCGGGAGAGTTTGATGGGCGGTGTAGAGGAATAATCACTCTGTGGCTGACACCGGGAATGTGTGATGGGCGGTGCAGAGGAATAATCTCTCCGTGTCTGACCCCGGGAGTTTGTGCGGGGACGGTGTGGAGGGAGATCACTCTGTGTCTGAACCCGGGAGTGTTTGATGGGACCGTGTAGAGGAATAATGACTATATGTCTGACCCCGGGAGTGTTTGATGGGACCGTGTAGAGGAATAATCACTCTGTGTCTGACCCCGGGAGTGTTTGATTGGACCGTGTAGAGGAATAATCTCTCTGTGTCTGACCCCGGGAGTGTTTGATGGTACCGTGTAGAGGAATAATCTCTCTGTGTCTGACCCCCGGGAGCGTTTGGTGGGACCGTGTAGAGGAATAATCACTCTGTGTCTGACCCAGGGAGTGTGTGATGGGACGGTGTTGAAGGAGATTCACACTGTCTCTGACCCCGTGAGTGTGTAATGGTACCGTGTAGAGGAATAATCACTCTGTATCTGACCACGGAAGAGTCTGATGGGACCGTGTAGAGGAATAATCACTCTGTGTCTGACGCCGGGAGTGTTTGATGGGACCGTGTCGAGGAATAATCACTCTGTGTCTGACCCCGGGAGTGTTTGATGGGACCGTGTCGAGGAATAATCACTCTGTGTCTGACCCCGGGAGAGTTTGATGGGACCGTGTAGAGGAATAATCACTCTGTGTCTGACCCCGGAGTGTGTGATGGGACGGTGTGGACGGAGATTCACTCTGTGTCTGACCCCGGGAGTGTTTGATGGGACCGTGTAGAGGAATAATCACTCTGTGTTTGACCACGGGAGTGTGTGTTGCGTCGGTGTAGGGGATTAATCACTCTGTGTCTGACAACGGGAGCGTGTGATGGGACGGGGTGGAGGAATAATCACTCTGTGTCTGACCCCGGAAGAGTTTGATGTGACCGTGTAGAGGAATAATCACTCTGTGTCTGACCCCGGGAGTGTGTGATGGGACGGTGAGGATTGAGATTAACTCTGTGTCTGAACCCGGGAGTGTTTGATGGGACCTTGTAGTGGAATAATCACTCTGTGTCTTACCCCCGGAGTGTCTGATGGGACCGTGCAGAGGAATAATCACTCTGTGTCTGACCCCGGGAGTGTGTGATGGGACGGTGAGTATTGAGATTAACTCTGAGTCTGACCCCCGGGAGCGTTTGATGGGACCGTGTAGAGGAATAATCACTCCGTGTCTGACCCCGGGAGTGTGTGATGGGACGGTGTTGAAGGAGATTCACACTGTCTCTGACCCCGGGAGTGTGTGATGGAACCGTGTAGAGGAATAATCACTCCGTGTCTGACCCCGGGAGTGTGCGATGGAACGGTGTTGAAGGAGATTCGCACTGTCTCTGACCCCGGGAGTGTGTGATGGTACCGTGTAGAGGAATAATCACTCTGTGTCTGACCACGGAAGAGTCTGACGTGACCTTGTAGAGGAATAATGACTCTGTGTCTGACCCCGGGAGTGTGTGATGGGACGGTGAGGATTGAGATTAACTCTGTGTCTGAACCAGGGAGTGTATGATGGGACCGTGTAGAGGAATAATCTCTCTGTGTCTGACCCCGGGAGTGTTTGATGGTACCGTGTAGAGGAATAATCCCTCTGTGTCTGACCCCCGGGAGCGTTTGATGGGACCGTGTAGAGGAATAATCACTCCGTGTCTGACCCCGGGAGTGTGTGATGGGACGGTGTTGAAGGAGATTCACACTGTCTCTGACCCCGGGAGTGTGTGATGGTACCGTGTAGAGGAATAATCACTCTGTGTCTGAACCCGGGAGTGTTTGATGGGACCGTGTAGAGGAATAATGACTCTGTGTCTGACCCCGGGAGTGTTTGATGGGACCGTGTAGAGGAATAATCACTCTGTGTCTGACCCCGGGAGTGTTTGATTGGACCGTGTAGAGGAATAATCTCTCTGTGTCTGACCCCGGGAGTGTTTGATGGTACCGTGAGAGGAATAATTTCTCTGTGTCTGACCCCCGGGAGCGTTTGGTGGGACCGTGTAGAGGAATAATCACTCTGTGTCTGACCCCGGGAGAGTCTGATGTGACCTTGCAGAGGAATAATGACTATGTGTCTGACCCCCGGGAGCGTTTGATGTGACCGTGTAGAGGAATAATCACTCTGTGTCTGACCCCGGGAGAGTTTGATGGGCGGTGTAGAGGAATAATCACTCTGTGGCAATCCCGGGAGTGTTTGATGGTACGTGTAGAGGAATAATCTCTCTGTGTCTGACCCCGGGAGTGTGTGATGGGACGGTGTGGAGGGAGATTCACTCTGTGTCTGACACCGGGAGTGTGTGATGGGCGGTGTAGAGGAATAATCACTCCGTGTCTGACCACGGGAGTTTGTGAGGGGACGGTGTGGACGGAGATTTACTCTGTGTCTGACCCCGGGAGTGTTTGATGGGACCGTGTAGAGGAATAATCACTCTGTGTTTGACCACGGGAGTGTGTGTTGCGTCGGTGTAGGGGATTAATCACTCTGTGTCTGACAACGGGAGCGTGTGATGGGACGGGGTGGAGGAATAATCACTCTGTGTCTGACCCCGGAAGAGTTTGATGTGACCGTGTAGAGGAATAATGACTCTGTGTCTGACCCCGGGAGTGTGTGATGGGACGGTGAGGATTGAGATTAACTCTGTGTCTGAACCCGGGAGTGTTTGATGGGACCGTGTAGAGGAATAATCTCTCTGTGTCTGGCCCCGGGAGTGTTTGATGGTACCGTGTAGAGGAATAATCTCTCTGTGTCTGACCCCGGGAGTGTTTGATGGGACCTTGTAGTGGAATAATCACTCTGTGTCTTACCCCCGGAGTGTCTGATGGGACCGTGTAGAGGAATGATCACTCTGTGTCTGACCACGGAAGAGTCTGACGTGACCTTGTAGAGGAATAATGACTCTGTGTCTGACCCCGGGAGTGTGTGATGGGACGGTGAGGATTGAGATTAACTCTGTGTCTGAACCAGGGAGTGTATGATGGGACCGTGTAGAGGAATAATCTCTCTGTGTCTGACCCCGGAGTGTTTGATGTGACCTTGTAGTGGAATAATCACTCTGTGTCTTACCCCCGGAGAGTTTGATGGGACCGTGTAGAGGAATAATCACTCTGTGTCTGACCCCCGGGAGCGTTTGATGGGACCGTGTAGAGGAATAATCACTCTGTGTCTGACCCCCGGGAGCGTTTGATGGGACCGTGTAGAGGAATAATCACTCCGTGTCTGACCCCGGGAGTGTGTGATGGGACGGTGTTGAAGGAGATTCACACTGTCTCTGACCCCGGGAGTGTGTGATGGTACTGTGTAGAGGAATAATCACTCTGTGTCTGAACCCGGGAGTGTTTGATGGGACCGTGTAGAGGAATAATGACTCTGTGTCTGACCCCGGGAGTGTTTGATGGGACCGTGTAGAGGAATAATCACTCTGTGTCTGACCCCGGGAGTGTTTGATTGGACCGTGTAGAGGAATAATCTCTCTGTGTCTGACCCCGGGAGTGTTTGGTGGGACCGTGTCGAGGAATAATCACTCTGTGTCTGACCCCGGGAGTGTTTGATGGGACCGTGTCGAGGAATAATCACTCTGTGTCTGACCCCGGGAGAGTTTGATGGGACCGTGTAGAGGAATAATCACTCTGTGTCTGACCCCGGAGTGTGTGATGGGACGGTGTGGACGGAGATTCACTCTGTGTCTGACCCCGGGAGTGTTTGATGGGACCGTGTCGAGGAATAATCACTCTGTGTCTGACCCCGGGAGAGTTTGATGGGACCGTGTAGAGGAATAATCACTCTGTGTCTGACCCCGGAGTGTGTGATGGGACGGTGTGGACGGAGATTCACTCTGTGTCTGACCCCGGGAGTGTTTGATGGGACCGTGTAGAGGAATAATCACTCTGTGTTTGACCACGGGAGTGTGTGTTGCGTCGGTGTAGGGGATTAATCACTCTGTGTCTGACAACGGGAGCGTGTGATGGGACGGGGTGGAGGAATAATCACTCTGTGTCTGACCCCGGAAGAGTTTGATGTGACCGTGTAGAGGAATAATGACTCTGTGTCTGACCCCGGGAGTGTGTGATGGGACGGTGAGGATTGAGATTAACTCTGTGTCTGAACCCGGGAGTGTTTGATGGGACCTTGTAGTGGAATAATCACTCTGTGTCTTACCCCCGGAGTGTCTGATGGGACCGTGTAGAGGAATAATCACTCTGTGTCTGACCCCGGGAGTGTGTGATGGGACGGTGAGTATTGAGATTAACTCTGAGTCTGACCCCCGGGAGCGTTTGATGGGACCGTGTAGAGGAATAATCACTCCGTGTCTGACCCCGGGAGTGTGTGATGGGACGGTGTTGAAGGAGATTCACACTGTCTCTGACCCCGGGAGTGTGTGATGGAACCGTGTAGAGGAATAATCACTCCGTGTCTGACCCCGGGAGTGTGCGATGGAACGGTGTTGAAGGAGATTCGCACTGTCTCTGACCCCGGGAGTGTGTGATGGTACCGTGTAGAGGAATAATCACTCTGTGTCTGACCACGGAAGAGTCTTACGTGACCTTGTAGAGGAATAATGACTCTGTGTCTGACCCCGGGAGTGTGTGATGGGACGGTGAGGATTGAGATTAACTCTGTGTCTGAACCAGGGAGTGTATGATGGGACCGTGTAGAGGAATAATCTCTCTGTGTCTGACCCCGGGAGTGTTTGATGGTACCGTGTAGAGGAATAATCTCTCTGTGTCTGACCCCGGGAGTGTTTGATGTGACCTTGTAGTGGAATAATCACTCTGTGTCTTACCCGCGGAGAGTTTGATGGGACCGTGTAGAGGAATAATCCCTCTGTGTCTGACCCCCGGGAGCGTTTGATGGGACCGTGTAGAGGAATAATCACTCCGTGTCTGACCCCGGGAGTGTGTGATGGGACGGTGTTGAAGGAGATTCACACTGTCTCTGACCCCGGGAGTGTGTGATGGTACCGTGTAGAGGAATAATCACTCTGTGTCTGAACCCGGGAGTGTTTGATGGGACCGTGTAGAGGAATAATGACTCTGTGTCTGACCCCGGGAGTGTTTGATGGGACCGTGTAGAGGAATAATCACTCTGTGTCTGACCCCGGGAGTGTTTGATTGGACCGTGTAGAGGAATAATCTCTCTGTGTCTGACCCCGGGAGTGTTTGATGGTACCGTGTAGAGGAATAATTTCTCTGTGTCTGACCCCCGGGAGCGTTTGGTGGGACCGTGTAGAGGAATAATCACTCTGTGTCTGACCCCGGGAGATTCTGATGTGACCTTGCAGAGGAATAATGACTATGTGTCTGACCCCCGGGAGCGTTTGATGTGACCGTGTAGAGGAATAATCACTCTGTGTCTGACCCCGGGAGAGTTTGATGGGCGGTGTAGAGGAATAATCACTCTGTGGCAATCCCGGGAGTGTTTGATGGTACGTGTAGAGGAATAATCTCTCTGTGTCTGACCCCGGGAGTGTGTGATGGGACGGTGTGGAGGGAGATTCACTCTGTGTCTGACACCGGGAGTGTGTGATGGGCGGTGTAGAGGAATAATCACTCCGTGTCTGACCACGGGAGTTTGTGAGGGGACGGTGTGGACGGAGATTTACTCTGTGTCTGACCCCGGGAGTGTTTGATGGGACCGTGTAGAGGAATAATCACTCTGTGTTTGACCACGGGAGTGTGTGTTGCGTCGGTGTAGGGGATTAATCACTCTGTGTCTGACAACGGGAGCGTGTGATGGGACGGGGTGGAGGAATAATCACTCTGTGTCTGACCCCGGAAGAGTTTGATGTGACCGTGTAGAGGAATAATGACTCTGTGTCTGACCCCGGGAGTGTGTGATGGGACGGTGAGGATTGAGATTAACTCTGTGTCTGAACCCGGGAGTGTTTGATGGGACCGTGTAGAGGAATAATCTCTCTGTGTCTGGCCCCGGGAGTGTTTGATGGTACCGTGTAGAGGAATAATCTCTCTGTGTCTGACCCCGGGAGTGTTTGATGGGACCCTGTAGTGGAATAATCACTCTGTGTCTTACCCCCGGAGTGTCTGATGGGACCGTGTAGAGGAATGATCACTCTGTGTCTGACCACGGAAGAGTCTGACGTGACCTTGTAGAGGAATAATGACTCTGTGTCTGACCCCGGGAGTGTGTGATGGGACGGTGAGGATTGAGATTAACTCTGTGTCTGAACCAGGGAGTGTATGATGGGACCGTGTAGAGGAATAATCTCTCTGTGTCTGACCCCGGAGTGTTTGATGTGACCTTGTAGTGGAATAATCACTCTGTGTCTTACCCCCGGAGAGTTTGATGGGACCGTGTAGAGGAATAATCACTCTGTGTCTGACCCCCGGGAGCGTTTGATGGGACCGTGTAGAGGAATAATCACTCTGTGTCTGACCCCCGGGAGCGTTTGATGGGACCGTGTAGAGGAATAATCACTCCGTGTCTGACCCCGGGAGTGTGTGATGGGACGGTGTTGAAGGAGATTCACACTGTCTCTGACCCCGGGAGTGTGTGATGGTACTGTGTAGAGGAATAATCACTCTGTGTCTGAACCCGGGAGTGTTTGATGGGACCGTGTAGAGGAATAATGACTCTGTGTCTGACCCCGGGAGTGTTTGATGGGACCGTGTAGAGGAATAATCACTCTGTGTCTGACCCCGGGAGTGTTTGATTGGACCGTGTAGAGGAATAATCTCTCTGTGTCTGACCCCGGGAGTGTTTGGTGGGACCGTGTAGAGGAATAATCACTCTGTGTCTGACCCCGGGAGTGTGTGATGGGACGGTGTTGAAGGAGATTCACACTGTCTCTGACCCCGGGAGTGTGTAATGGTACCGTGTAGAGGAATAATCACTCTGGGTCTGACCACGGAAGAGTCTGATGTGACCTTGCAGAGGAATAATGACTCTGTGTCTGACCCCCGGGAGCGTTTGATGTGACCGTGTAGAGGAATAATCACTCTGTGTCTGACCCCGGGAGAGTTTGATGGGCGGTGTAGAGGAATAATCACTCTGTGGCAATCCCGGGAGTGTTTGATGGTACGTGTAGAGGAATAATCTCTCTGTGTCTGACCCCGGGAGTGTGTGATGGGACGGTGTGGAGGGAGATTCACTCTGTGTCTGACACCGGGAGTGTGTGATGGGCGGTGTAGAGGAATAATCACTCCGTGTCTGACCACGGGAGTTTGTGAGGGGACGGTGTGGACGGAGATTTACTCTGTGTCTGACCCCGGGAGTGTTTGATGGGACCGTGTAGAGGAATAATCACTCTGGGTTTGACCACGGGAGTGTGTGTTGCGTCGGTGTAGGGGATTAATCACTCTGTGTCTGACAACGGGAGCGTGTGATGGGACGGGGTGGAGGAATAATCACGCTGTGTCTGACCCCGGAAGAGTTTGATGTGACCGTGTAGAGGAATAATGACTCTGTGTCTGACCCCGGGAGTGTGTGATGGGACGGTGAGGATTGAGATTAACTCTGTGTCTGAACCCGGGAGTGTTTGATGGGACCGTGTAGAGGAATAATCTCTCTGTGTCTGGCCCCGGGAGTGTTTGATGGTACCGTGTAGAGGAATAATCTCTCTGTGTCTGACCCCGGGAGTGTTTGATGGGACCTTGTAGTGGAATAATCGCTCTGTGTCTTACCCCCGGAGTGTCTGATGGGACCGTGTAGAGGAATAATCACTCTGTGTCTGACCCCGGGAGTGTGTGATGGGACGGTGTTGAAGGAGATTCACACTGTCTCTGACCCCGGGAGTGTGTGATGGTACCGTGTAGAGGAATAATCACTCCGTGTCTGACCCCGGGAGTGTGTGATGGAACGGTGTTGAAGGAGATTCACACTGTCTCTGACCCCGGGAGTGTGTGATGGTACCGTGTAGAGGAATAATCACTCTGTGTCTGACTACGGAAGAGTCTGACGTGACCTTGTAGAGGAATAATGACTCTGTGTCTGACCACGGGAGTGTGTGATGGGACGGTGAGGATTGAGATTAACTCTGTTTCTGAACCAGGGAGTGTATGATGGGACCGTGTAGAGGAATAATCTCTCTGTGTCTGACCACGGAGTGTTTGATGGTACCGTGTAGAGGAATAATCTCTCTGTGTCTGACCCCGGGAGTGTTTGATGTGACCTTGTAGTGGAATAATCACTCTGTGTCTTACCCCCGGAGAGTTTGATGGGACCGTGTAGAGGAATAATCACTCTGTGTCTGACCCCCGAGAGCGTTTGATGGGACCGTGTAGAGGAATAATCACTCTGTGTCTGACCCCCGGGAGCGTTTGATTGGACCGTGTAGATGAATAATCACTCCGTGTCTGACCCCGGGAGTGTGTGATGGGACGGTGTTGAAGGAGATTCACACTGTCTCTGACCCCGGGAGTGTGTGATGGTACCGTGTAGAGGAATAATCACTCTGTGTCTGAACCCGGGAGTGTTTGATGGGACCGTGTAGAGGAATAATGACTCTGTGTCTGACCCCGGGAGTGTGTGATGGGACGGTGTTGAAGGAGATTCACACTGTCTCTGACCCCGGGAGTGTGTCATGGTACCGTGTAGAGGAATAATCACTCTGTGTCTGAACCCGGGAGTGTTTGATGGGACCGTGTAGAGGAATAATGACTCTGTGTCTGACCCCGGGAGTGTTTGATGGGACCGTGTAGAGGAATAATCACTCTGTGTCTGACCCCGGGAGTGTTTGATTGGACCGTGTAGAGGAATAATCTCTCTGTGTCTGACCCCGGGAGTGTTTGATGGTACCGTGTAGAGGAATAATCTCTCTGTGTCTGACCCCCGGGAGCGTTTGGTGGGACCGTGTAGAGGAATAATCACTCTGTGTCTGACCCCGGGAGTGTGTGATGGGACGGTGTTGAAGGAGATTCACACTGTCTCTGACCCCGGGAGTGTGTAATGGTACCGTGTAGAGGAATAATCACTCTGTGTCTGACCCCGGGAGAGTTTGATGGGCGGTGTAGAGGAATAATCACTCTGTGGCAATCCCGGGAGTGTTTGATGGTACGTGTAGAGGAATAATCTCTCTGTGTCTGACCCCGGGAGTGTGTGATGGGACGGTGTGGAGGGAGATCACTCTGTGTCTGACACCGGGAGTGTGTGATGGGCGGTGTAGAGGAATAATTACTCCGTGTCTGACCACGAGAGTTTGTGATGGGACGGTGAGCATTGAGATTAACTCTGTGTAAGAACCCGGGAGTGTTTGATGGGACCGTGTAGAGGAATAATCTCTCTGTGTCTGGCCCCGGGAGTGTTTGATGGTACCGTGTAGAGGAATAATCTCTCTGTGTCTGACCCCGGGAGTGTTTGATGGGACCTTGTAGTGGAATAATCACTCTGTGTCTTACCCCCGGAGTGTCTGATGGGACCGTGTAGAGGAATAATCACTCTGTGTCTGACCCCGGGAGTGTGTGATGGTACTGTGTAGAGGAATAATCACTCTGTGTCTGAACCCGGGAGTGTTTGATGGGACCGTGTAGAGGAATAATGACTCTGTGTCTGACCCCGGGAGTGTTTGATGGGACCGTGTAGAGGAATAATCACTCTGTGTCTGACCCCGGGAGTGTTTGATTGGACCGTGTAGAGGAATAATCTCTCTGTGTCTGACCCCGGGAGTGTTTGGTGGGACCGTGTCGAGGAATAATCACTCTGTGTCTGACCCCGGGAGTGTTTGATGGGACCGTGTCGAGGAATAATCACTCTGTGTCTGACCCCGGGAGAGTTTGATGGGACCGTGTAGAGGAATAATCACTCTGTGTCTGACCCCGGAGTGTGTGATGGGACGGTGTGGACGGAGATTCACTCTGTGTCTGACCCCGGGAGTGTTTGATGGGACCGTGTCGAGGAATAATCACTCTGTGTCTGACCCCGGGAGAGTTTGATGGGACCGTGTAGAGGAATAATCACTCTGTGTCTGACCCCGGAGTGTGTGATGGGACGGTGTGGACGGAGATTCACTCTGTGTCTGACCCCGGGAGTGTTTGATGGGACCGTGTAGAGGAATAATCACTCTGTGTTTGACCACGGGAGTGTGTGTTGCGTCGGTGTAGGGGATTAATCACTCTGTGTCTGACAACGGGAGCGTGTGATGGGACGGGGTGGAGGAATAATCACTCTGTGTCTGACCCCGGAAGAGTTTGATGTGACCGTGTAGAGGAATAATGACTCTGTGTCTGACCCCGGGAGTGTGTGATGGGACGGTGAGGATTGAGATTAACTCTGTGTCTGAACCCGGGAGTGTTTGATGGGACCTTGTAGTGGAATAATCACTCTGTGTCTTACCCCCGGAGTGTCTGATGGGACCGTGTAGAGGAATAATCACTCTGTGTCTGACCCCGGGAGTGTGTGATGGGACGGTGAGTATTGAGATTAACTCTGAGTCTGACCCCCGGGAGCGTTTGATGGGACCGTGTAGAGGAATAATCACTCCGTGTCTGACCCCGGGAGTGTGTGATGGGACGGTGTTGAAGGAGATTCACACTGTCTCTGACCCCGGGAGTGTGTGATGGAACCGTGTAGAGGAATAATCACTCCGTGTCTGACCCCGGGAGTGTGCGATGGAACGGTGTTGAAGGAGATTCGCACTGTCTCTGACCCCGGGAGTGTGTGATGGTACCGTGTAGAGGAATAATCACTCTGTGTCTGACCACGGAAGAGTCTGACGTGACCTTGTAGAGGAATAATGACTCTGTGTCTGACCCCGGGAGTGTGTGATGGGACGGTGAGGATTGAGATTAACTCTGTGTCTGAACCAGGGAGTGTATGATGGGACCGTGTAGAGGAATAATCTCTCTGTGTCTGACCCCGGGAGTGTTTGATGGTACCGTGTAGAGGAATAATCTCTCTGTGTCTGACCCCGGGAGTGTTTGATGTGACCTTGTAGTGGAATAATCACTCTGTGTCTTACCCCCGGAGAGTTTGATGGGACCGTGTAGAGGAATAATCCCTCTGTGTCTGACCCCCGGGAGCGTTTGATGGGACCGTGTAGAGGAATAATCACTCCGTGTCTGACCCCGGGAGTGTGTGATGGGACGGTGTTGAAGGAGATTCACACTGTCTCTGACCCCGGGAGTGTGTGATGGTACCGTGTAGAGGAATAATCACTCTGTGTCTGAACCCGGGAGTGTTTGATGGGACCGTGTAGAGGAATAATGACTCTGTGTCTGACCCCGGGAGTGTTTGATGGGACCGTGTAGAGGAATAATCACTCTGTGTCTGACCCCGGGAGTGTTTGATTGGACCGTGTAGAGGAATAATCTCTCTGTGTCTGACCCCGGGAGTGTTTGATGGTACCGTGTAGAGGAATAATTTCTCTGTGTCTGACCCCCGGGAGCGTTTGGTGGGACCGTGTAGAGGAATAATCACTCTGTGTCTGACCCCGGGAGATTCTGATGTGACCTTGCAGAGGAATAATGACTATGTGTCTGACCCCCGGGAGCGTTTGATGTGACCGTGTAGAGGAATAATCACTCTGTGTCTGACCCCGGGAGAGTTTGATGGGCGGTGTAGAGGAATAATCACTCTGTGGCAATCCCGGGAGTGTTTGATGGTACGTGTAGAGGAATAATCTCTCTGTGTCTGACCCCGGGAGTGTGTGATGGGACGGTGTGGAGGGAGATTCACTCTGTGTCTGACACCGGGAGTGTGTGATGGGCGGTGTAGAGGAATAATCACTCCGTGTCTGACCACGGGAGTTTGTGAGGGGACGGTGTGGACGGAGATTTACTCTGTGTCTGACCCCGGGAGTGTTTGATGGGACCGTGTAGAGGAATAATCACTCTGTGTTTGACCACGGGAGTGTGTGTTGCGTCGGTGTAGGGGATTAATCACTCTGTGTCTGACAACGGGAGCGTGTGATGGGACGGGGTGGAGGAATAATCACTCTGTGTCTGACCCCGGAAGAGTTTGATGTGACCGTGTAGAGGAATAATGACTCTGTGTCTGACCCCGGGAGTGTGTGATGGGACGGTGAGGATTGAGATTAACTCTGTGTCTGAACCCGGGAGTGTTTGATGGGACCGTGTAGAGGAATAATCTCTCTGTGTCTGGCCCCGGGAGTGTTTGATGGTACCGTGTAGAGGAATAATCTCTCTGTGTCTGACCCCGGGAGTGTTTGATGGGACCTTGTAGTGGAATAATCACTCTGTGTCTTACCCCCGGAGTGTCTGATGGGACCGTGTAGAGGAATGATCACTCTGTGTCTGACCACGGAAGAGTCTGACGTGACCTTGTAGAGGAATAATGACTCTGTGTCTGACCCCGGGAGTGTGTGATGGGACGGTGAGGATTGAGATTAACTCTGTGTCTGAACCAGGGAGTGTATGATGGGACCGTGTAGAGGAATAATCTCTCTGTGTCTGACCCCGGAGTGTTTGATGTGACCTTGTAGTGGAATAATCACTCTGTGTCTTACCCCCGGAGAGTTTGATGGGACCGTGTAGAGGAATAATCACTCTGTGTCTGACCCCCGGGAGCGTTTGATGGGACCGTGTAGAGGAATAATCACTCTGTGTCTGACCCCCGGGAGCGTTTGATGGGACCGTGTAGAGGAATAATCACTCCGTGTCTGACCCCGGGAGTGTGTGATGGGACGGTGTTGAAGGAGATTCACACTGTCTCTGACCCCGGGAGTGTGTGATGGTACTGTGTAGAGGAATAATCACTCTGTGTCTGAACCCGGGAGTGTTTGATGGGACCGTGTAGAGGAATAATGACTCTGTGTCTGACCCCGGGAGTGTTTGATGGGACCGTGTAGAGGAATAATCACTCTGTGTCTGACCCCGGGAGTGTTTGATTGGACCGTGTAGAGGAATAATCTCTCTGTGTCTGACCCCGGGAGTGTTTGGTGGGACCGTGTAGAGGAATAATCACTCTGTGTCTGACCCCGGGAGTGTGTGATGGGACGGTGTTGAAGGAGATTCACACTGTCTCTGACCCCGGGAGTGTGTAATGGTACCGTGTAGAGGAATAATCACTCTGGGTCTGACCACGGAAGAGTCTGATGTGACCTTGCAGAGGAATAATGACTCTGTGTCTGACCCCCGGGAGCGTTTGATGTGACCGTGTAGAGGAATAATCACTCTGTGTCTGACCCCGGGAGAGTTTGATGGGCGGTGTAGAGGAATAATCACTCTGTGGCAATCCCGGGAGTGTTTGATGGTACGTGTAGAGGAATAATCTCTCTGTGTCTGACCCCGGGAGTGTGTGATGGGACGGTGTGGAGGGAGATTCACTCTGTGTCTGACACCGGGAGTGTGTGATGGGCGGTGTAGAGGAATAATCACTCCGTGTCTGACCACGGGAGTTTGTGAGGGGACGGTGTGGACGGAGATTTACTCTGTGTCTGACCCCGGGAGTGTTTGATGGGACCGTGTAGAGGAATAATCACTCTGTGTTTGACCACGGGAGTGTGTGTTGCGTCGGTGTAGGGGATTAATCACTCTGTGTCTGACAACGGGAGCGTGTGATGGGACCGGGTGGAGGAATAATCACGCTGTGTCTGACCCCGGAAGAGTTTGATGTGAACGTGTAGAGGAATAATGACTCTGTGTCTGACCCCGGGAGTGTGTGATGGGACGGTGAGGATTGAGATTAACTCTGTGTCTGAACCCGGGAGTGTTTGATGGGACCGTGTAGAGGAATAATCTCTCTGTGTCTGGCCCCGGGAGTGTTTGATGGTACCGTGTAGAGGAATAATCTCTCTGTGTCTGACCCCGGGAGTGTTTGATGGGACCTTGTAGTGGAATAATCGCTCTGTGTCTTACCCCCGGAGTGTCTGATGGGACCGTGTAGAGGAATAATCACTCTGTGTCTGACCCCGGGAGTGTGTGATGGGACGGTGTTGAAGGAGATTCACACTGTCTCTGACCCCGGGAGTGTGTGATGGTACCGTGTAGAGGAATAATCACTCCGTGTCTGACCCCGGGAGTGTGTGATGGAACGGTGTTGAAGGAGATTCACACTGTCTCTGACCCCGGGAGTGTGTGATGGTACCGTGTAGAGGAATAATCACTCTGTGTCTGACTACGGAAGAGTCTGACGTGACCTTGTAGAGGAATAATGACTCTGTGTCTGACCCCGGGAGTGTGTGATGGGACGGTGAGGATTGAGATTAACTCTGTGTCTGAACCAGGGAGTGTATGATGGGACCGTGTAGAGGAATAATCTCTCTGTGTCTGACCACGGATTGTTTGATGGTACCGTGTAGAGGAATAATCTCTCTGTGTCTGACCCCGGGAGTGTTTGATGTGACCTTGTAGTGGAATAATCACTCTGTGTCTTACCCCCGGAGAGTTTGATGGGACCGTGTAGAGGAATAATCACTCTGTGTCTGACCCCCGAGAGCGTTTGATGGGAACGTGTAGAGGAATAATCACTCTGTGTCTGACCCCCGGGAGCGTTTGATTGGACCGTGTAGATGAATAATCACTCCGTGTCTGACCCCGGGAGTGTGTGATGGGACGGTGTTGAAGGAGATTCACACTGTCTCTGACCCCGGGAGTGTGTGATGGTACCGTGTAGAGGAATAATCACTCTGTGTCTGAACCCGGGAGTGTTTGATGGGACCGTGTAGAGGAATAATGACTCTGTGTCTGACCCCGGGAGTGTGTGATGGGACGGTGTTGAAGGAGATTCACACTGTCTCTGACCCCGGGAGTGTGTCATGGTACCGTGTAGAGGAATAATCACTCTGTGTCTGAACCCGGGAGTGTTTGATGGGACCGTGTAGAGGAATAATGACTCTGTGTCTGACCCCGGGAGAGTTTGATGGGACCGTGTAGAGGAATAATCACTCTGTGTCTGACCCCGGGAGTGTTTGATTGGACCGTGTAGAGGAATAATCTCTCTGTGTCTGACCCCGGGAGTGTTTGATGGTACCGTGTAGAGGAATAATCTCTCTGTGTCTGACCCCCGGGAGCGTTTGGTGGGACCGTGTAGAGGAATAATCACTCTGTGTCTGACCCCGGGAGTGTGTGATGGGACGGTGTTGAAGGAGATTCACACTGTCTCTGACCCCGGGAGTGTGTAATGGTACCGTGTAGAGGAATAATCACTCTGTGTCTGACCCCGGGAGAGTTTGATGGGCGGTGTAGAGGAATAATCACTCTGTGGCAATCCCGGGAGTGTTTGATGGTACGTGTAGAGGAATAATCTCTCTGTGTCTGACCCCGGGAGTGTGTGATGGGACGGTGTGGAGGGAGATCACTCTGTGTCTGACACCGGGAGTGTGTGATGGGCGGTGTAGAGGAATAATTACTCCGTGTCTGACCACGGGAGTTTGTGATGGGACGGTGAGCATTGAGATTAACTCTGTGTAAGAACCCGGGAGTGTTTGATGGGACCGTGTAGAGGAATAATCTCTCTGTGTCTGGCCCCGGGAGTGTTTGATGGTACCGTGTAGAGGAATAATCTCTCTGTGTCTGACCCCGGGAGTGTTTGATGGGACCTTGTAGTGGAATAATCACTCTGTGTCTTACCCCCGGAGTGTCTGATGGGACCGTGTAGAGGAATAATCACTCTGTGTCTGACCCCGGGAGTGTGTGATGGGACGGTGTTGAAGGAGATTCACACTGTCTCTGACCCCGGGAGTGTGTGATGGTACCGTGTAGAAAAATAATCACTCCGTGTCTGACCCCGGGAGTGTGTGATGGAACGGTGTTGAAGGAGATTCACACTGTCTCTGACCCCGGGAGTGTGTGATGGTACCGTGTAGAGGAATAATCACTCTGTGTCTGACCACGGAAGAGTCTGACGTGACCTTGTAGAGGAATAATGACTCTGTGTCTGACCCCGGGAGTGTGTGATGGGACGGTGAGGATTGAGATTAACTCTGTGTCTGAACCAGGGAGTGTATGATGGGACCGTGTAGAGGAATAATCTCTCTGTGTCTGACCCCGGGAGTGTTTGATGGGACCGTGTAGAGGAATAATCACTCTGTGTTTGACCACGGGAGTGTGTGTTGCGTCGGTGTAGGGGATTAATCACTCTGTGTCTGACAACGGGAGCGTGTGATGGGACGGGGTGGAGGAATAATCACGCTGTGTCTGACCCCGGAAGAGTTTGATGTGACCGTGTAGAGGAATAATGACTCTGTGTCTGACCCCGGGAGTGTGTGATGGGACGGTGAGGATTGAGATTAACTCTGTGTCTGAACCCGGGAGTGTTTGATGGGACCGTGTAGAGGAATAATCTCTCTGTGTCTGGCCCCGGGAGTGTTTGATGGTACCGTGTAGAGGAATAATCTCTCTGTGTCTGACCCCGGGAGTGTTTGATGGGACCTTGTAGTGGAATAATCACTCTGTGTTTTACCCCCGGAGTGTCTGATGGGACCGTGTAGAGGAATAATCACTCTGTGTCTGACCCCGGGAGTGTGTGATGGGACGGTGTTGAAGGAGATTCACACTGTCTCTGACCCCGGGAGTGTGTGATGGTACCGTGTAGAGGAATAATCACTCCGTGTCTGACCCCGGGAGTGTGTGATGGAACGGTGTTGAAGGAGATTCACACTGTCTCTGACCCCGGGAGTGTCTGATGGTACCGTGTAGAGGAATAATCACTCTGTGTCTGACTACGGAAGAGTCTGACGTGACCTTGTAGAGGAATAATGACTCTGTGTCTGACCCCGGGAGTGTTTGATGTGACCTTGTAGTGGAATAATCACTCTGTGTCTTACCCCCGGAGAGTTTGATGGGACCGTGTAGAGGAATAATCACTCTGTGTCTGACCCCCGAGAGCGTTTGATGGGACCGTGTAGAGGAATAATCACTCTGTGTCTGACCCCCGGGAGCGTTTGATGGGACCGTGTAGAGGAATAATCACTCCGTGTCTGACCCCGGGAGTGTGTGATGGGACGGTGTTGAAGGAGATTCACACTGTCTCTGACCCCGGGAGTGTGTGATGGTACCGTGTAGAGGAATAATCACTCTGTGTCTGAACCCGGGAGTGTTTGATGGGACCGTGTAGAGGAATAATGACTCTGTGTCTGACCCCGGGAGTGTGTGATGGGACGGTGTTGAAGGAGATTCACACTGTCTCTGACCCCGGGAGTGTGTGATGGTACCGTGTAGAGGAATAATCACTCTGTGTCTGAACCCGGCAGTGTTTGATGGGACCGTGTAGAGGAATAATGACTCTGTGTCTGACCCCGGGAGTGTTTGATGGGACCGTGTAGAGGAATAATCACTCTGTGTCTGACCCCGGGAGTGTTTGATTGGACCGTGTAGAGGAATAATCTCTCTGTGTCTGACCCCGGGAGTGTTTGATGGTACCGTGTAGAGGAATAATCTCTCTGTGTCTGACCCCCGGGAGCGTTTGGTGGGACCGTGTAGAGGAATAATCACTCTGTGTCTGACCCCGGGAGTGTGTGATGGGACGGTGTTGAAGGAGATTCACACTGTCTCTGACCCCGGGAGTGTGTAATGGTACCGTGTAGAGGAATAATCACTCTGTGTCTGACCCCGGGAGAGTTTGATGGGCGGTGTAGAGGAATAATCACTCTGTGGCAATCCCGGGAGTGTTTGATGGTACGTGTAGAGGAATAATCTCTCTGTGTCTGACCCCGGGAGTGTGTGATGGGACGGTGTGGAGGGAGATCACTCTGTGTCTGACACCGGGAGTGTGTGATGGGCGGTGTAGAGGAATAATTACTCCGTGTCTGACCACGGGAGTTTGTGATGGGACGGTGAGCATTGAGATTAACCTTGTGTCTGAACCCGGGAGTGTTTGATGGGACCGTGTAGAGGAATAATCTCTCTGTGTCTGGCCCCGGGAGTGTTTGATGGTACCGTGTAGAGGAATAATCTCTCTGTGTCTGACCCCGGGAGTGTTTGATGGGACCTTGTAGTGGAATAATCACTCTGTGTCTTACCCCCGGAGTGTCTGATGGGACCGTGTAGAGGAATGATCACTCTGTGTCTGACCACGGAAGAGTCTGACGTGACCTTGTAGAGGAATAATGACTCTGTGTCTGACCCCGGGAGTGTGTGATGGGACGGTGAGGATTGAGATTAACTCTGTGTCTGAACCAGGGAGTGTATGATGGGACCGTGTAGAGGAATAATCTCTCTGTGTCTGACCCCGGAGTGTTTGATGTGACCTTGTAGTGGAATAATCACTCTGTGTCTTACCCCCGGAGAGTTTGATGGGACCGTGTAGAGGAATAATCACTCTGTGTCTGACCCCCGGGAGCGTTTGATGGGACCGTGTAGAGGAATAATCACTCTGTGTCTGACCCCCGGGAGCGTTTGATGGGACCGTGTAGAGGAATAATCACTCCGTGTCTGACCCCGGGAGTGTGTGATGGGACGGTGTTGAAGGAGATTCACACTGTCTCTGACCCCGGGAGTGTGTGATGGTACTGTGTAGAGGAATAATCACTCTGTGTCTGAACCCGGGAGTGTTTGATGGGACCGTGTAGAGGAATAATGACTCTGTGTCTGACCCCGGGAGTGTTTGATGGGACCGTGTAGAGGAATAATCACTCTGTGTCTGACCCCGGGAGTGTTTGATTGGACCGTGTAGAGGAATAATCTCTCTGTGTCTGACCCCGGGAGTGTTTGGTGGGACCGTGTAGAGGAATAATCACTCTGTGTCTGACCCCGGGAGTGTGTGATGGGACGGTGTTGAAGGAGATTCACACTGTCTCTGACCCCGGGAGTGTGTAATGGTACCGTGTAGAGGAATAATCACTCTGGGTCTGACCACGGAAGAGTCTGATGTGACCTTGCAGAGGAATAATGACTCTGTGTCTGACCCCCGGGAGCGTTTGATGTGACCGTGTAGAGGAATAATCACTCTGTGTCTGACCCCGGGAGAGTTTGATGGGCGGTGTAGAGGAATAATCACTCTGTGGCAATCCCGGGAGTGTTTGATGGTACGTGTAGAGGAATAATCTCTCTGTGTCTGACCCCGGGAGTGTGTGATGGGACGGTGTGGAGGGAGATTCACTCTGTGTCTGACACCGGGAGTGTGTGATGGGCGGTGTAGAGGAATAATCACTCCGTGTCTGACCACGGGAGTTTGTGAGGGGACGGTGTGGACGGAGATTTACTCTGTGTCTGACCCCGGGAGTGTTTGATGGGACCGTGTAGAGGAATAATCACTCTGGGTTTGACCACGGGAGTGTGTGTTGCGTCGGTGTAGGGGATTAATCACTCTGTGTCTGACAACGGGAGCGTGTGATGGGACGGGGTGGAGGAATAATCACGCTGTGTCTGACCCCGGAAGAGTTTGATGTGACCGTGTAGAGGAATAATGACTCTGTGTCTGACCCCGGGAGTGTGTGATGGGACGGTGAGGATTGAGATTAACTCTGTGTCTGAACCCGGGAGTGTTTGATGGGACCGTGTAGAGGAATAATCTCTCTGTGTCTGGCCCCGGGAGTGTTTGATGGTACCGTGTAGAGGAATAATCTCTCTGTGTCTGACCCCGGGAGTGTTTGATGGGACCTTGTAGTGGAATAATCGCTCTGTGTCTTACCCCCGGAGTGTCTGATGGGACCGTGTAGAGGAATAATCACTCTGTGTCTGACCCCGGGAGTGTGTGATGGGACGGTGTTGAAGGAGATTCACACTGTCTCTGACCCCGGGAGTGTGTGATGGTACCGTGTAGAGGAATAATCACTCCGTGTCTGACCCCGGGAGTGTGTGATGGAACGGTGTTGAAGGAGATTCACACTGTCTCTGACCCCGGGAGTGTGTGATGGTACCGTGTAGAGGAATAATCACTCTGTGTCTGACTACGGAAGAGTCTGACGTGACCTTGTAGAGGAATAATGACTCTGTGTCTGACCCCGGGAGTGTGTGATGGGACGGTGAGGATTGAGATTAACTCTGTGTCTGAACCAGGGAGTGTATGATGGGACCGTGTAGAGGAATAATCTCTCTGTGTCTGACCACGGAGTGTTTGATGGTACCGTGTAGAGGAATAATCTCTCTGTGTCTGACCCCGGGAGTGTTTGATGTGACCTTGTAGTGGAATAATCACTCTGTGTCTTACCCCCGGAGAGTTTGATGGGACCGTGTAGAGGAATAATCACTCTGTGTCTGACCCCCGAGAGCGTTTGATGGGACCGTGTAGAGGAATAATCACTCTGTGTCTGACCCCCGGGAGCGTTTGATTGGACCGTGTAGATGAATAATCTCTCCGTGTCTGACCCCGGGAGTGTGTGATGGGACGGTGTTGAAGGAGATTCACACTGTCTCTGACCCCGGGAGTGTGTGATGGTACCGTGTAGAGGAATAATCACTCTGTGTCTGAACCCGGGAGTGTTTGATGGGACCGTGTAGAGGAATAATGACTCTGTGTCTGACCCCGGGAGTGTGTGATGGGACGGTGTTGAAGGAGATTCACACTGTCTCTGACCCCGGGAGTGTGTCATGGTACCGTGTAGAGGAATAATCACTCTGTGTCTGAACCCGGGAGTGTTTGATGGGACCGTGTAGAGGAATAATGACTCTGTGTCTGACCCCGGGAGTGTTTGATGGGACCGTGTAGAGGAATAATCACTCTGTGTCTGACCCCGGGAGTGTTTGATTGGACCGTGTAGAGGAATAATCTCTCTGTGTCTGACCCCGGGAGTGTTTGATGGTACCGTGTAGAGGAATAATCTCTCTGTGTCTGACCCCCGGGAGCGTTTGGTGGGACCGTGTAGAGGAATAATCACTCTGTGTCTGACCCCGGGAGTGTGTGATGGGACGGTGTTGAAGGAGATTCACACTGTCTCTGACCCCGGGAGTGTGTAATGGTACCGTGTAGAGGAATAATCACTCTGTGTCTGACCCCGGGAGAGTTTGATGGGCGGTGTAGAGGAATAATCACTCTGTGGCAATCCCGGGAGTGTTTGATGGTACGTGTAGAGGAATAATCTCTCTGTGTCTGACCCCGGGAGTGTGTGATGGGACGGTGTGGAGGGAGATCACTCTGTGTCTGACACCGGGAGTGTGTGATGGGCGGTGTAGAGGAATAATTACTCCGTGTCTGACCACGGGAGTTTGTGATGGGACGGTGAGCATTGAGATTAACTCTGTGTAAGAACCCGGGAGTGTTTGATGGGACCGTGTAGAGGAATAATCTCTCTGTGTCTGGCCCCGGGAGTGTTTGATGGTACCGTGTAGAGGAATAATCTCTCTGTGTCTGACCCCGGGAGTGTTTGATGGGACCTTGTAGTGGAATAATCACTCTGTGTCTTACCCCCGGAGTGTCTGATGGGACCGTGTAGAGGAATAATCACTCTGTGTCTGACCCCGGGAGTGTGTGATGGGACGGTGTTGAAGGAGATTCACACTGTCTCTGACCCCGGGAGTGTGTGATGGTACCGTGTAGAGGAATAATCACTCCGTGTCTGACACCGGGAGTGTGTGATGGAACGGTGTTGAAGGAGATTCACACTGTCTCTGACCCCGGGAGTGTGTGATGGTACCGTGTAGAGGAATAATCACTCTGTGTCTGAACCCGGGAGTGTTTGATGGGACCGTGTAGAGGAATAATGACTCTGTGTCTGACCCCGGGAGTGTTTGATGGGACCGTGTAGAGGAATAATTTCTCTGTGTCTGACCCCCGGGAGCGTTTGGTGGGACCGTGTAGAGGAATAATCACTCTGTGTCTGACCCCGGGAGAGTCTGATGTGACCTTGCAGAGGAATAATGACTATGTGTCTGACCCCCGGGAGAGTTTGATGGGCGGTGTAGAGGAATAATCACTCTGTGGCAATCCCGGGAGTGTTTGATGGTACGTGTAGAGGAATAATCTCTCTGTGTCTGACCCCGGGAGTGTGTGATGGGACGGTGTGGAGGGAGATTCACTCTGTGTCTGACACCGGGAGTGTGTGATGGGCGGTGTAGAGGAATAATCACTCCGTGTCTGACCACGGGAGTTTGTGAGGGGACGGTGTGGACGGAGATTTACTCTGTGTCTGACCCCGGGAGTGTTTGATGGGACCGTGTAGAGGAATAATCACTCTGTGTTTGACCACGGGAGTGTGTGTTGCGTCGGTGTAGGGGATTAATCACTCTGTGTCTGACAACGGGAGCGTGTGATGGGACGGGGTGGAGGAATAATCACTCTGTGTCTGACCCCGGAAGAGTTTGATGTGACCGTGTAGAGGAATAATGACTCTGTGTCTGACCCCGGGAGTGTGTGATGGGACGGTGAGGATTGAGATTAACTCTGTGTCTGAACCCGGGAGTGTTTGATGGGACCGTGTAGAGGAATAATCTCTCTGTGTCTGGCCCCGGGAGTGTTTGATGGTACCGTGTAGAGGAATAATCTCTCTGTGTCTGACCCCGGGAGTGTTTGATGGGACCTTGTAGTGGAATAATCACTCTGTGTCTTACCCCCGGAGTGTCTGATGGGACCGTGTAGAGGAATGATCACTCTGTGTCTGACCACGGAAGAGTCTGACGTGACCTTGTAGAGGAATAATGACTCTGTGTCTGACCCCGGGAGTGTGTGATGGGACGGTGAGGATTGAGATTAACTCTGTGTCTGAACCAGGGAGTGTATGATGGGACCGTGTAGAGGAATAATCTCTCTGTGTCTGACCCCGGAGTGTTTGATGTGACCTTGTAGTGGAATAATCACTCTGTGTCTTACCCCCGGAGAGTTTGATGGGACCGTGTAGAGGAATAATCACTCTGTGTCTGACCCCCGGGAGCGTTTGATGGGACCGTGTAGAGGAATAATCACTCTGTGTCTGACCCCCGGGAGCGTTTGATGGGACCGTGTAGAGGAATAATCACTCCGTGTCTGACCCCGGGAGTGTGTGATGGGACGGTGTTGAAGGAGATTCACACTGTCTCTGACCCCGGGAGTGTGTGATGGTACTGTGTAGAGGAATAATCACTCTGTGTCTGAACCCGGGAGTGTTTGATGGGACCGTGTAGAGGAATAATGACTCTGTGTCTGACCCCGGGAGTGTTTGATGGGACCGTGTAGAGGAATAATCACTCTGTGTCTGACCCCGGGAGTGTTTGATTGGACCGTGTAGAGGAATAATCTCTCTGTGTCTGACCCCGGGAGTGTTTGGTGGGACCGTGTAGAGGAATAATCACTCTGTGTCTGACCCCGGGAGTGTGTGATGGGACGGTGTTGAAGGAGATTCACACTGTCTCTGACCCCGGGAGTGTGTAATGGTACCGTGTAGAGGAATAATCACTCTGGGTCTGACCACGGAAGAGTCTGATGTGACCTTGCAGAGGAATAATGACTCTGTGTCTGACCCCCGGGAGCGTTTGATGTGACCGTGTAGAGGAATAATCACTCTGTGTCTTACCCCCGGAGAGTTTGATGGGACCGTGTAGAGGAATAATCACTCTGTGTCTGACCCCCGGGAGCGTTTGATGGGACCGTGTAGAGGAATAATCACTCTGTGTCTGACCCCCGGGAGCGTTTGATGGGACCGTGTAGAGGAATAATCACTCCGTGTCTGACCCCGGGAGTGTGTGATGGGACGGTGTTGAAGGAGATTCACACTGTCTCTGACCCCGGGAGTGTGTGATGGTACTGTGTAGAGGAATAATCACTCTGTGTCTGAACCCGGGAGTGTTTGATGGGACCGTGTAGAGGAATAATGACTCTGTGTCTGACCCCGGGAGTGTTTGATGGGACCGTGTAGTGGAATAATCACTCTGTGTCTGACCCCGGGAGTGTTTGATTGGACCGTGTAGAGGAATAATCTCTCTGTGTCTGACCCCGGGAGTGTTTGGTGGGACCGTGTAGAGGAATAATCACTCTGTGTCTGACCCCGGGAGTGTGTGATGGGACGGTGTTGAAGGAGATTCACACTGTCTCTGACCCCGGGAGTGTGTAATGGTACCGTGTAGAGGAATAATCACTCTGGGTCTGACCACGGAAGAGTCTGATGTGACCTTGCAGAGGAATAATGACTCTGTGTCTGACCCCCGGGAGCGTTTGATGTGACCGTGTAGAGGAATAATCACTCTGTGTCTGACCCCGGGAGAGTTTGATGGGCGGTGTAGAGGAATAATCACTCTGTGGCAATCCCGGGAGTGTTTGATGGTACGTGTAGAGGAATAATCTCTCTGTGTCTGACCCCGGGAGTGTGTGATGGGACGGTGTGGAGGGAGATTCACTCTGTGTCTGACACCGGGAGTGTGTGATGGGCGGTGTAGAGGAATAATCACTCCGTGTCTGACCACGGGAGTTTGTGAGGGGACGGTGTGGACGGAGATTTACTCTGTGTCTGACCCCGGGAGTGTTTGATGGGACCGTGTAGAGGAATAATCACTCTGTGTTTGACCACGGGAGTGTGTGTTGCGTCGGTGTAGGGGATTAATCACTCTGTGTCTGACAACGGGAGCGTGTGATGGGACGGGGTGGAGGAATAATCACGCTGTGTCTGACCCCGGAAGAGTTTGATGTGAACGTGTAGAGGAATAATGACTCTGTGTCTGACCCCGGGAGTGTGTGATGGGACGGTGAGGATTGAGATTAACTCTGTGTCTGAACCCGGGAGTGTTTGATGGGACCGTGTAGAGGAATAATCTCTCTGTGTCTGGCCCCGGGAGTGTTTGATGGTACCGTGTAGAGGAATAATCTCTCTGTGTCTGACCCCGGGAGTGTTTGATGGGACCTTGTAGTGGAATAATCGCTCTGTGTCTTACCCCCGGAGTGTCTGATGGGACCGTGTAGAGGAATAATCACTCTGTGTCTGACCCCGGGAGTGTGTGATGGGACGGTGTTGAAGGAGATTCACACTGTCTCTGACCCCGGGAGTGTGTGATGGTACCGTGTAGAGGAATAATCACTCCGTGTCTGACCCCGGGAGTGTGTGATGGAACGGTGTTGAAGGAGATTCACACTGTCTCTGACCCCGGGAGTGTGTGATGGTACCGTGTAGAGGAATAATCACTCTGTGTCTGACTACGGAAGAGTCTGACGTGACCTTGTAGAGGAATAATGACTCTGTGTCTGACCCCGGGAGTGTGTGATGGGACGGTGAGGATTGAGATTAACTCTGTGTCTGAACCAGGGAGTGTATGATGGGACCGTGTAGAGGAATAATCTCTCTGTGTCTGACCACGGAGTGTTTGATGGTACCGTGTAGAGGAATAATCTCTCTGTGTCTGACCCCGGGAGTGTTTGATGTGACCTTGTAGTGGAATAATCACTCTGTGTCTTACCCCCGGAGAGTTTGATGGGACCGTGTAGAGGAATAATCACTCTGTGTCTGACCCCCGAGAGCGTTTGATGGGACCGTGTAGAGGAATAATCACTCTGTGTCTGACCCCCGGGAGCGTTTGATTGGACCGTGTAGATGAATAATCACTCCGTGTCTGACCCCGGGAGTGTGTGATGGGACGGTGTTGAAGGAGATTCACACTGTCTCTGACCCCGGGAGTGTGTGATGGTACCGTGTAGAGGAATAATCACTCTGTGTCTGAACCCGGGAGTGTTTGATGGGACCGTGTAGAGGAATAATGACTCTGTGTCTGACCCCGGGAGTGTGTGATGGGACGGTGTTGAAGGAAATTCACACTGTCTCTGACCCCGGGAGTGTGTCATGGTACCGTGTAGAGGAATAATCACTCTGTGTCTGAACCCGGGAGTGTTTGATGGGACCGTGTAGAGGAATAATGACTCTGTGTCTGACCCCGGGAGAGTTTGATGGGACCGTGTAGAGGAATAATCACTCTGTGTCTGACCCCGGGAGTGTTTGATTGGACCGTGTAGAGGAATAATCTCTCTGTGTCTGACCCCGGGAGTGTTTGATGGTACCGTGTAGAGGAATAATCTCTCTGTGTCTGACCCCCGGGAGCGTTTGGTGGGACCGTGTAGAGGAATAATCACTCTGTGTCTGACCCCGGGAGTGTGTGATGGGACGGTGTTGAAGGAGATTCACACTGTCTCTGACCCCGGGAGTGTGTAATGGTACCGTGTAGAGGAATAATCACTCTGTGTCTGACCCCGGGAGAGTTTGATGGGCGGTGTAGAGGAATAATCACTCTGTGGCAATCCCGGGAGTGTTTGATGGTACGTGTAGAGGAATAATCTCTCTGTGTCTGACCCCGGGAGTGTGTGATGGGACGGTGTGGAGGGAGATCACTCTGTGTCTGACACCGGGAGTGTGTGATGGGCGGTGTAGAGGAATAATTACTCCGTGTCTGACCACGGGAGTTTGTGATGGGACGGTGAGCATTGAGATTAACTCTGTGTAAGAACCCGGGAGTGTTTGATGGGACCGTGTAGAGGAATAATCTCTCTGTGTCTGGCCCCGGGAGTGTTTGATGGTACCGTGTAGAGGAATAATCTCTCTGTGTCTGACCCCGGGAGTGTTTGATGGGACCTTGTAGTGGAATAATCACTCTGTGTCTTACCCCCGGAGTGTCTGATGGGACCGTGTAGAGGAATAATCACTCTGTGTCTGACCCCGGGAGTGTGTGATGGGACGGTGTTGAAGGAGATTCACACTGTCTCTGACCCCGGGAGTGTGTGATGGTACCGTGTAGAAAAATAATCACTCCGTGTCTGACCCCGGGAGTGTGTGATGGAACGGTGTTGAAGGAGATTCACACTGTCTCTGACCCCGGGAGTGTGTGATGGTACCGTGTAGAGGAATAATCACTCTGTGTCTGACCACGGAAGAGTCTGACGTGACCTTGTAGAGGAATAATGACTCTGTGTCTGACCCCGGGAGTGTGTGATGGGACGGTGAGGATTGAGATTAACTCTGTGTCTGAACCAGGGAGTGTATGATGGGACCGTGTAGAGGAATAATCTCTCTGTGTCTGACCCCGGGAGTGTTTGATGGGACCGTGTAGAGGAATAATCACTCTGTGTTTGACCACGGGAGTGTGTGTTGCGTCGGTGTAGGGGATTAATCACTCTGTGTCTGACAACGGGAGCGTGTGATGGGACGGGGTGGAGGAATAATCACGCTGTGTCTGACCCCGGAAGAGTTTGATGTGACCGTGTAGAGGAATAATGACTCTGTGTCTGACCCCGGGAGTGTGTGATGGGACGGTGAGGATTGAGATTAACTCTGTGTCTGAACCCGGGAGTGTTTGATGGGACCGTGTAGAGGAATAATCTCTCTGTGTCTGGCCCCGGGAGTGTTTGATGGTACCGTGTAGAGGAATAATCTCTCTGTGTCTGACCCCGGGAGTGTTTGATGGGACCTTGTAGTGGAATAATCACTCTGTGTTTTACCCCCGGAGTGTCTGATGGGACCGTGTAGAGGAATAATCACTCTGTGTCTGACCCCGGGAGTGTGTGATGGGACGGTGTTGAAGGAGATTCACACTGTCTCTGACCCCGGGAGTGTGTGATGGTACCGTGTAGAGGAATAATCACTCCGTGTCTGACCCCGGGAGTGTGTGATGGAACGGTGTTGAAGGAGATTCACACTGTCTCTGACCCCGGGAGTGTCTGATGGTACCGTGTAGAGGAATAATCACTCTGTGTCTGACTACGGAAGAGTCTGACGTGACCTTGTAGAGGAATAATGACTCTGTGTCTGACCCCGGGAGTGTTTGATGTGACCTTGTAGTGGAATAATCACTCTGTGTCTTACCCCCGGAGAGTTTGATGGGACCGTGTAGAGGAATAATCACTCTGTGTCTGACCCCCGAGAGCGTTTGATGGGACCGTGTAGAGGAATAATCACTCTGTGTCTGACCCCCGGGAGCGTTTGATGGGACCGTGTAGAGGAATAATCACTCCGTGTCTGACCCCGGGAGTGTGTGATGGGACGGTGTTGAAGGAGATTCACACTGTCTCTGACCCCGGGAGTGTGTGATGGTACCGTGTAGAGGAATAATCACTCTGTGTCTGAACCCGGGAGTGTTTGATGGGACCGTGTAGAGGAATAATGACTCTGTGTCTGACCCCGGGAGTGTGTGATGGGACGGTGTTGAAGGAGATTCACACTGTCTCTGACCCCGGGAGTGTGTGATGGTACCGTGTAGAGGAATAATCACTCTGTGTCTGAACCCGGCAGTGTTTGATGGGACCGTGTAGAGGAATAATGACTCTGTGTCTGACCCCGGGAGTGTTTGATGGGACCGTGTAGAGGAATAATCACTCTGTGTCTGACCCCGGGAGTGTTTGATTGGACCGTGTAGAGGAATAATCTCTCTGTGTCTGACCCCGGGAGTGTTTGATGGTACCGTGTAGAGGAATAATGACTCTGTGTCTGACCCCGGGAGTGTGTGATGGGACGGTGAGGATTGAGATTAACTCTGTGTCTGAACCCGGGAGTGTTTGATGGGACCGTGTAGAGGAATAATCTCTCTGTGTCTGGCCCCGGGAGTGTTTGATGGTACCGTGTAGAGGAATAATCTCTCTGTGTCTGACCCCGGGAGTGTTTGATGGGACCTTGTAGTGGAATAATCACTCTGTGTCTTACCCCCGGAGTGTCTGATGGGACCGTGTAGAGGAATGATCACTCTGTGTCTGACCACGGAAGAGTCTGACGTGACCTTGTAGAGGAATAATGACTCTGTGTCTGACCCCGGGAGTGTGTGATGGGACGGTGAGGATTGAGATTAACTCTGTGTCTGAACCAGGGAGTGTATGATGGGACCGTGTAGAGGAATAATCTCTCTGTGTCTGACCCCGGAGTGTTTGATGTGACCTTGTAGTGGAATAATCACTCTGTGTCTTACCCCCGGAGAGTTTGATGGGACCGTGTAGAGGAATAATCACTCTGTGTCTGACCCCCGGGAGCGTTTGATGGGACCGTGTAGAGGAATAATCACTCTGTGTCTGACCCCCGGGAGCGTTTGATGGGACCGTGTAGAGGAATAATCACTCCGTGTCTGACCCCGGGAGTGTGTGATGGGACGGTGTTGAAGGAGATTCACACTGTCTCTGACCCCGGGAGTGTGTGATGGTACTGTGTAGAGGAATAATCACTCTGTGTCTGAACCCGGGAGTGTTTGATGGGACCGTGTAGAGGAATAATGACTCTGTGTCTGACCCCGGGAGTGTTTGATGGGACCGTGTAGAGGAATAATCACTCTGTGTCTGACCCCGGGAGTGTTTGATTGGACCGTGTAGAGGAATAATCTCTCTGTGTCTGACCCCGGGAGTGTTTGGTGGGACCGTGTAGAGGAATAATCACTCTGTGTCTGACCCCGGGAGTGTGTGATGGGACGGTGTTGAAGGAGATTCACACTGTCTCTGACCCCGGGAGTGTGTAATGGTACCGTGTAGAGGAATAATCACTCTGGGTCTGACCACGGAAGAGTCTGATGTGACCTTGCAGAGGAATAATGACTCTGTGTCTGACCCCCGGGAGCGTTTGATGTGACCGTGTAGAGGAATAATCACTCTGTGTCTGACCCCGGGAGAGTTTGATGGGCGGTGTAGAGGAATAATCACTCTGTGGCAATCCCGGGAGTGTTTGATGGTACGTGTAGAGGAATAATCTCTCTGTGTCTGACCCCGGGAGTGTGTGATGGGACGGTGTGGAGGGAGATTCACTCTGTGTCTGACACCGGGAGTGTGTGATGGGCGGTGTAGAGGAATAATCACTCCGTGTCTGACCACGGGAGTTTGTGAGGGGACGGTGTGGACGGAGATTTACTCTGTGTCTGACCCCGGGAGTGTTTGATGGGACCGTGTAGAGGAATAATCACTCTGTGTCTTACCCCCGGAGTGTCTGATGGGACCGTGTAGAGGAATAATCGCTCTGTGTCTGACCCCGGGAGTGTTTGATGGGACCGTGTAGAGGAATAATCACTCTGTGTTTGACCACGGGAGTGTGTGTTGCGTCGGTGTAGGGGATTAATCACTCTGTGTCTGACAACGGGAGCGTGTGATGGGACGGGGTGGAGGAATAATCACTCTGTGTCTGACCCCGGAAGAGTTTGATGTGACCGTGTAGAGGAATAATGACTCTGTGTCTGACCCCGGGAGTGTGTGATGGGACGGTGAGGATTGAGATTAACTCTGTGTCTGAACCCGGGAGTGTTTGATGGGACCGTGTAGAGGAATAATCTCTCTGTGTCTGGCCCCGGGAGTGTTTGATGGTACCGTGTAGAGGAATAATCTCTCTGTGTCTGACCCCGGGAGTGTTTGATGGGACCTTGTAGTGGAATAATCACTCTGTGTCTTACCCCCGGAGTGTCTGATGGGACCGTGTAGAGGAATGATCACTCTGTGTCTGACCACGGAAGAGTCTGACGTGACCTTGTAGAGGAATAATGACTCTGTGTCTGACCCCGGGAGTGTGTGATGGGACGGTGAGGATTGAGATTAACTCTGTGTCTGAACCAGGGAGTGTATGATGGGACCGTGTAGAGGAATAATCTCTCTGTGTCTGACCCCGGAGTGTTTGATGTGACCTTGTAGTGGAATAATCACTCTGTGTCTTACCCCCGGAGAGTTTGATGGGACCGTGTAGAGGAATAATCACTCTGTGTCTGACCCCCGGGAGCGTTTGATGGGACCGTGTAGAGGAATAATCACTCTGTGTCTGACCCCCGGGAGCGTTTGATGGGACCGTGTAGAGGAATAATCACTCCGTGTCTGACCCCGGGAGTGTGTGATGGGACGGTGTTGAAGGAGATTCACACTGTCTCTGACCCCGGGAGTGTGTGATGGTACTGTGTAGAGGAATAATCACTCTGTGTCTGAACCCGGGAGTGTTTGATGGGACCGTGTAGAGGAATAATGACTCTGTGTCTGACCCCGGGAGTGTTTGATGGGACCGTGTAGAGGAATAATCACTCTGTGTCTGACCCCGGGAGTGTTTGATTGGACCGTGTAGAGGAATAATCTCTCTGTGTCTGACCCCGGGAGTGTTTGGTGGGACCGTGTAGAGGAATAATCACTCTGTGTCTGACCCCGGGAGTGTGTGATGGGACGGTGTTGAAGGAGATTCACACTGTCTCTGACCCCGGGAGTGTGTAATGGTACCGTGTAGAGGAATAATCACTCTGGGTCTGACCACGGAAGAGTCTGATGTGACCTTGCAGAGGAATAATGACTCTGTGTCTGACCCCCGGGAGCGTTTGATGTGACCGTGTAGAGGAATAATCACTCTGTGTCTGACCCCGGGAGAGTTTGATGGGCGGTGTAGAGGAATAATCACTCTGTGGCAATCCCGGGAGTGTTTGATGGTACGTGTAGAGGAATAATCTCTCTGTGTCTGACCCCGGGAGTGTGTGATGGGACGGTGTGGAGGGAGATTCACTCTGTGTCTGACACCGGGAGTGTGTGATGGGCGGTGTAGAGGAATAATCACTCCGTGTCTGACCACGGGAGTTTGTGAGGGGACGGTGTGGACGGAGATTTACTCTGTGTCTGACCCCGGGAGTGTTTGATGGGACCGTGTAGAGGAATAATCACTCTGTGTTTGACCACGGGAGTGTGTGTTGCGTCGGTGTAGGGGATTAATCACTCTGTGTCTGACAACGGGAGCGTGTGATGGGACGGGGTGGAGGAATAATCACGCTGTGTCTGACCCCGGAAGAGTTTGATGTGAACGTGTAGAGGAATAATGACTCTGTGTCTGACCCCGGGAGTGTGTGATGGGACGGTGAGGATTGAGATTAACTCTGTGTCTGAACCCGGGAGTGTTTGATGGGACCGTGTAGAGGAATAATCTCTCTGTGTCTGGCCCCGGGAGTGTTTGATGGTACCGTGTAGAGGAATAATCTCTCTGTGTCTGACCCCGGGAGTGTTTGATGGGACCTTGTAGTGGAATAATCGCTCTGTGTCTTACCCCCGGAGTGTCTGATGGGACCGTGTAGAGGAATAATCACTCTGTGTCTGACCCCGGGAGTGTGTGATGGGACGGTGTTGAAGGAGATTCACACTGTCTCTGACCCCGGGAGTGTGTGATGGTACCGTGTAGAGGAATAATCACTCCGTGTCTGACCCCGGGAGTGTGTGATGGAACGGTGTTGAAGGAGATTCACACTGTCTCTGACCCCGGGAGTGTGTGATGGTACCGTGTAGAGGAATAATCACTCTGTGTCTGACTACGGAAGAGTCTGACGTGACCTTGTAGAGGAATAATGACTCTGTGTCTGACCCCGGGAGTGTGTGATGGGACGGTGAGGATTGAGATTAACTCTGTGTCTGAACCAGGGAGTGTATGATGGGACCGTGTAGAGGAATAATCTCTCTGTGTCTGACCACGGAGTGTTTGATGGTACCGTGTAGAGGAATAATCTCTCTGTGTCTGACCCCGGGAGTGTTTGATGTGACCTTGTAGTGGAATAATCACTCTGTGTCTTACCCCCGGAGAGTTTGATGGGACCGTGTAGAGGAATAATCACTCTGTGTCTGACCCCCGAGAGCGTTTGATGGGACCGTGTAGAGGAATAATCACTCTGTGTCTGACCCCCGGGAGCGTTTGATTGGACCGTGTAGATGAATAATCACTCCGTGTCTGACCCCGGGAGTGTGTGATGGGACGGTGTTGAAGGAGATTCACACTGTCTCTGACCCCGGGAGTGTGTGATGGTACCGTGTAGAGGAATAATCACTCTGTGTCTGAACCCGGGAGTGTTTGATGGGACCGTGTAGAGGAATAATGACTCTGTGTCTGACCCCGGGAGTGTGTGATGGGACGGTGTTGAAGGAGATTCACACTGTCTCTGACCCCGGGAGTGTGTCATGGTACCGTGTAGAGGAATAATCACTCTGTGTCTGAACCCGGGAGTGTTTGATGGGACCGTGTAGAGGAATAATGACTCTGTGTCTGACCCCGGGAGAGTTTGATGGGACCGTGTAGAGGAATAATCACTCTGTGTCTGACCCCGGGAGTGTTTGATTGGACCGTGTAGAGGAATAATCTCTCTGTGTCTGACCCCGGGAGTGTTTGATGGTACCGTGTAGAGGAATAATCTCTCTGTGTCTGACCCCCGGGAGCGTTTGGTGGGACCGTGTAGAGGAATAATCACTCTGTGTCTGACCCCGGGAGTGTGTGATGGGACGGTGTTGAAGGAGATTCACACTGTCTCTGACCCCGGGAGTGTGTAATGGTACCGTGTAGAGGAATAATCACTCTGTGTCTGACCCCGGGAGAGTTTGATGGGCGGTGTAGAGGAATAATCACTCTGTGGCAATCCCGGGAGTGTTTGATGGTACGTGTAGAGGAATAATCTCTCTGTGTCTGACCCCGGGAGTGTGTGATGGGACGGTGTGGAGGGAGATCACTCTGTGTCTGACACCGGGAGTGTGTGATGGGCGGTGTAGAGGAATAATTACTCCGTGTCTGACCACGGGAGTTTGTGATGGGACGGTGAGCATTGAGATTAACTCTGTGTAAGAACCCGGGAGTGTTTGATGGGACCGTGTAGAGGAATAATCTCTCTGTGTCTGGCCCCGGGAGTGTTTGATGGTACCGTGTAGAGGAATAATCTCTCTGTGTCTGACCCCGGGAGTGTTTGATGGGACCTTGTAGTGGAATAATCACTCTGTGTCTTACCCCCGGAGTGTCTGATGGGACCGTGTAGAGGAATAATCACTCTGTGTCTGACCCCGGGAGTGTGTGATGGGACGGTGTTGAAGGAGATTCACACTGTCTCTGACCCCGGGAGTGTGTGATGGTACCGTGTAGAAAAATAATCACTCCGTGTCTGACCCCGGGAGTGTGAGATGGAACGGTGTTGAAGGAGATTCACACTGTCTCTGACCCCGGGAGTGTGTGATGGTACCGTGTAGAGGAATAATCACTCTGTGTCTGACCACGGAAGAGTCTGACGTGACCTTGTAGAGGAATAATGACTCTGTGTCTGACCCCGGGAGTGTGTGATGGGACGGTGAGGATTGAGATTAACTCTGTGTCTGAACCAGGGAGTGTATGATGGGACCGTGTAGAGGAATAATCTCTCTGTGTCTGACCCCGGGAGTGTTTGATGGGACCGTGTAGAGGAATAATCACTCTGTGTTTGACCACGGGAGTGTGTGTTGCGTCGGTGTAGGGGATTAATCACTCTGTGTCTGACAACGGGAGCGTGTGATGGGACGGGGTGGAGGAATAATCACGCTGTGTCTGACCCCGGAAGAGTTTGATGTGACCGTGTAGAGGAATAATGACTCTGTGTCTGACCCCGGGAGTGTGTGATGGGACGGTGAGGATTGAGATTAACTCTGTGTCTGAACCCGGGAGTGTTTGATGGGACCGTGTAGAGGAATAATCTCTCTGTGTCTGGCCCCGGGAGTGTTTGATGGTACCGTGTAGAGGAATAATCTCTCTGTGTCTGACCCCGGGAGTGTTTGATGGGACCTTGTAGTGGAATAATCACTCTGTGTTTTACCCCCGGAGTGTCTGATGGGACCGTGTAGAGGAATAATCACTCTGTGTCTGACCCCGGGAGTGTGTGATGGGACGGTGTTGAAGGAGATTCACACTGTCTCTGACCCCGGGAGTGTGTGATGGTACCGTGTAGAGGAATAATCACTCCGTGTCTGACCCCGGGAGTGTGTGATGGAACGGTGTTGAAGGAGATTCACACTGTCTCTGACCCCGGGAGTGTCTGATGGTACCGTGTAGAGGAATAATCACTCTGTGTCTGACTACGGAAGAGTCTGACGTGACCTTGTAGAGGAATAATGACTCTGTGTCTGACCCCGGGAGTGTTTGATGTGACCTTGTAGTGGAATAATCACTCTGTGTCTTACCCCCGGAGAGTTTGATGGGACCGTGTAGAGGAATAATCACTCTGTGTCTGACCCCCGAGAGCGTTTGATGGGACCGTGTAGAGGAATAATCACTCTGTGTCTGACCCCCGGGAGCGTTTGATGGGACCGTGTAGAGGAATAATCACTCCGTGTCTGACCCCGGGAGTGTGTGATGGGACGGTGTTGAAGGAGATTCACACTGTCTCTGACCCCGGGAGTGTGTGATGGTACCGTGTAGAGGAATAATCACTCTGTGTCTGAACCCGGGAGTGTTTGATGGGACCGTGTAGAGGAATAATGACTCTGTGTCTGACCCCGGGAGTGTGTGATGGGACGGTGTTGAAGGAGATTCACACTGTCTCTGACCCCGGGAGTGTGTGATGGTACCGTGTAGAGGAATAATCACTCTGTGTCTGAACCCGGCAGTGTTTGATGGGACCGTGTAGAGGAATAATGACTCTGTGTCTGACCCCGGGAGTGTTTGATGGGACCGTGTAGAGGAATAATCACTCTGTGTCTGACCCCGGGAGTGTTTGATTGGACCGTGTAGAGGAATAATCTCTCTGTGTCTGACCCCGGGAGTGTTTGATGGTACCGTGTAGAGGAATAATCTCTCTGTGTCTGACCCCCGGGAGCGTTTGGTGGGACCGTGTAGAGGAATAATCACTCTGTGTCTGACCCCGGGAGTGTGTGATGGGACGGTGTTGAAGGAGATTCACACTGTCTCTGACCCCGGGAGTGTGTAATGGTACCGTGTAGAGGAATAATCACTCTGTGTCTGACCCCGGGAGAGTTTGATGGGCGGTGTAGAGGAATAATCACTCTGTGGCAATCCCGGGAGTGTGTGATGGGACGGTGTGGAGGGAGATCACTCTGTGTCTGACACCGGAGTGTGTGATGGGCGGTGTAGAGGAATAATTACTCCGTGTCTGACCACGGGAGTTTGTGATGGGACGGTGAGCATTGAGATTAACTCTGTGTAAGAACCCGGGAGTGTTTGATGGGACCGTGTAGAGGAATAATCTCTCTGTGTCTGGCCCCGGGAGTGTTTGATGGTACCGTGTAGAGGAATAATCTCTCTGTGTCTGACCCCGGGAGTGTTTGATGGGACCTTGTAGTGGAATAATCACTCTGTGTCTTACCCCCGGAGTGTCTGATGGGACCGTGTAGAGGAATAATCACTCTGTGTCTGACCCCGGGAGTGTGTGATGGGACGGTGTTGAAGGAGATTCACACTGTCTCTGACCCCGGGAGTGTGTGATGGTACCGTGTAGAGGAATAATCACTCCGTGTCTGACCCCGGGAGTGTGTGATGGAACGGTGTTGAAGGAGATTCACACTGTCTCTGACCCCGGGAGTGTGTGATGGTACCGTGTAGAGGAATAATCACTCTGTGTCTGACCACGGAAGAGTCTGACGTGACCTTGTAGAGGAATAATGACTCTGTGTCTGACCCCGGGAGTGTGTGATGGGACGGTGAGGATTGAGATTAACTCTGTGTCTGAACCAGGGAGTGTATGATGGGACCGTGTAGAGGAATAATCTCTCTGTGTCTGACCCCGGAGTGTTTGATGGTACCGTCTAGAGGAATAATCCCTCTGTGTCTGACCCCGGGAGTGTTTGATGTGACCTTGTAGTGGAATAATCACTCTGTGTCTTACCCCGGAGAGTTTGATGGGACCGTGTAGAGGAATAATCACTCTGTGTCTGACCCCCGGGAGCGTTTGATGGGACCGTGTAGAGGAATAATCACTCCGTGTCTGACCCCGGGAGTGTGTGATGGGACGGTGTTGAAGGAGATTCACACTGTCTCTGACCCCGGGAGTGTGTGATGGTACCGTGTAGAGGAATAATCACTCTGTGTCTGAACCCGGGAGTGTTTGATGGGACCGTGTAGAGGAATAATGACTCTGTGTCTGACCCCGGGAGTGTTTGATGGGACCGTGTAGAGGAATAATGACTCTGTGTCTGACCCCGGGAGTGTTTGTTTGGACCGTGTAGAGGAATAATCTCTCTGTGTCTGACCCCGGGAGTGTTTGATGGTACCGTGTAGAGGAATAATCTCTCTGTGTCTGACGCCCGGGAGCGTTTGGTGGGACCGTGTAGTGGAATAATCACTCTGTGTCTGACCCCGGGAGTGTGTGATGGGACGGTGTTGAAGGAGATTCACACTGTCTCTGACCCCGGGAGTGTGTAATGGTACCGTGTAGAGGAATAATCACTCTGTGTCTGACCACGGAAGAGTCTGATGTGACCTTGCAGAGGAATAATGACTCTGTGTCTGACCCCCGGGAGCGTTTGATGTGACCGTGCAGAGGAATAATCACTCTGTGTCTGACCCCGGGAGAGTTTTAAGGGCGGTGTAGAGGAATAATCACTCTGTGGCAATCCCGGGAGTGTTTGATGGTACGTGTAGAGGAATAATCTCTCTGTGTCTGACCCCGGGAGTGTGTGATGGGACGGTGTGGAGGGAGATTCACTCTGTGTCTGACACCGGGAGTGTGTGATGAGCGGTGTAGAGGAATAATCACTCCGTGTCTGACCACGGGAGTTTGTGAGGGGACGGTGTGGAGGGAGATTCACTCTGTGTCTGACCCGGGAGTTTTTGATGGGACCGAGTAGAGGAATAATCACACTGAGTCTGACCCCGGGAGTGTGTGTTGGGACGGTGTGGAGGGAGATTCACTTTGTGTCTGACACCCGGAGTGTTTGATGGGACCGTGTAGAGGAATAATCACTCTGTGTCTGACGCCCGGGAGTGTTTGATGGGACCGTGTAGAGGAATAATCACTCTGTGTCTGACGCCGGGAGTGTTTGATGGGACAGTGTCGAGGAATAATCACTCTGTGTCTGACCCCGGGAGTGTTTGATGGGACCGTGTCGAGGAATAATCACTCTGTGTCTGACCCCCGAGAGCGTTTGATGGGACCGTGTAGAGGAATAATCACTCTGTGTCTGACCCCCGGGAGCGTTTGATGGGACCGTGTAGAGGAATAATCACTCCGTGTCTGACCCCGGGAGTGTGTGATGGGACGGTGTTGAAGGAGATTCACACTGTCTCTGACCCCGGGAGTGTGTGATGGTACCGTGTAGAGGAATAATCACTCTGTGTCTGAACCCGGGAGTGTTTGATGGGACCGTGTAGAGGAATAATGACTCTGTGTCTGACCCCGGGAGTGTGTGATGGGACGGTGTTGAAGGAGATTCACACTGTCTCTGACCCCGGGAGTGTGTGATGGTACCGTGTAGAGGAATAATCACTCTGTGTCTGAACCCGGCAGTGTTTGATGGGACCGTGTAGAGGAATAATGACTCTGTGTCTGACCCCGGGAGTGTTTGATGGGACCGTGTAGAGGAATAATCACTCTGTGTCTGACCCCGGGAGTGTTTGATTGGACCGTGTAGAGGAATAATCTCTCTGTGTCTGACCCCGGGAGTGTTTGATGGTACCGTGTAGAGGAATAATCTCTCTGTGTCTGACCCCCGGGAGCGTTTGGTGGGACCGTGTAGAGGAATAATCACTCTGTGTCTGACCCCGGGAGTGTGTGATGGGACGGTGTTGAAGGAGATTCACACTGTCTCTGACCCCGGGAGTGTGTAATGGTACCGTGTAGAGGAATAATCACTCTGTGTCTGACCCCGGGAGAGTTTGATGGGCGGTGTAGAGGAATAATCACTCTGTGGCAATCCCGGGAGTGTTTGATGGTACGTGTAGAGGAATAATCTCTCTGTGTCTGACCCCGGGAGTGTGTGATGGGACGGTGTGGAGGGAGATCACTCTGTGTCTGACACCGGGAGTGTGTGATGGGCGGTGTAGAGGAATAATTACTCCGTGTCTGACCACGGGAGTTTGTGATGGGACGGTGAGCATTGAGATTAACTCTGTGTAAGAACCCGGGAGTGTTTGATGGGACCGTGTAGAGGAATAATCTCTCTGTGTCTGGCCCCGGGAGTGTTTGATGGTACCGTGTAGAGGAATAATCTCTCTGTGTCTGACCCCGGGAGTGTTTGATGGGACCTTGTAGTGGAATAATCACTCTGTGTCTTACCCCCGGAGTGTCTGATGGGACCGTGTAGAGGAATAATCACTCTGTGTCTGACCCCGGGAGTGTGTGATGGGACGGTGTTGAAGGAGATTCACACTGTCTCTGACCCCGGGAGTGTGTGATGGTACCGTGTAGAGGAATAATCACTCCGTGTCTGACCCCGGGAGTGTGTGATGGAACGGTGTTGAAGGAGATTCACACTGTCTCTGACCCCGGGAGTGTGTGATGGTACCGTGTAGAGGAATAATCACTCTGTGTCTGACCACGGAAGAGTCTGACGTGACCTTGTAGAGGAATAATGACTCTGTGTCTGACCCCGGGAGTGTGTGATGGGACGGTGAGGATTGAGATTAACTCTGTGTCTGAACCAGGGAGTGTATGATGGGACCGTGTAGAGGAATAATCTCTCTGTGTCTGACCCCGGAGTGTTTGATGGTACCGTCTAGAGGAATAATCCCTCTGTGTCTGACCCCGGGAGTGTTTGATGTGACCTTGTAGTGGAATAATCACTCTGTGTCTTACCCCGGAGAGTTTGATGGGACCGTGTAAAGGAATAATCACTCTGTGTCTGACCCCCGGGAGCGTTTGATGGGACCGTGTAGAGGAATAATCACTCCGTGTCTGACCCCGGGAGTGTGTGATGGGACGGTGTTGAAGGAGATTCACACTGTCTCTGACCCCGGGAGTGTGTGATGGTACCGTGTAGAGGAATAATCACTCTGTGTCTGAACCCGGGAGTGTTTGATGGGACCGTGTAGAGGAATAATGACTCTGTGTCTGACCCCGGGAGTGTTTGATGGGACCGTGTAGAGGAATAATGACTCTGTGTCTGACCCCGGGAGTGTTTGTTTGGACCGTGTAGAGGAATAATCTCTCTGTGTCTGACCCCGGGAGTGTTTGATGGTACCGTGTAGAGGAATAATCTCTCTGTGTCTGACGCCCGGGAGCGTTTGGTGGGACCGTGTAGTGGAATAATCACTCTGTGTCTGACCCCGGGAGTGTGTGATGGGACGGTGTTGAAGGAGATTCACACTGTCTCTGACCCCGGGAGTGTGTAATGGTACCGTGTAGAGGAATAATCACTCTGTGTCTGACCACGGAAGAGTCTGATGTGACCTTGCAGAGGAATAATGACTCTGTGTCTGACCCCCGGGAGCGTTTGATGTGACCGTGCAGAGGAATAATCACTCTGTGTCTGACCCCGGGAGAGTTTTAAGGGCGGTGTAGAGGAATAATCACTCTGTGGCAATCCCGGGAGTGTTTGATGGTACGTGTAGAGGAATAATCTCTCTGTGTCTGACCCCGGGAGTGTGTGATGGGACGGTGTGGAGGGAGATTCACTCTGTGTCTGACACCGGGAGTGTGTGATGAGCGGTGTAGAGGAATAATCACTCCGTGTCTGACCACGGGAGTTTGTGAGGGGACGGTGTGGAGGGAGATTCACTCTGTGTCTGACCCGGGAGTTTTTGATGGGACCGAGTAGAGGAATAATCACACTGAGTCTGACCCCGGGAGTGTGTGTTGGGACGGTGTGGAGGGAGATTCACTTTGTGTCTGACACCCGGAGTGTTTGATGGGACCGTGTAGAGGAATAATCACTCTGTGTCTGACGCCCGGGAGTGTTTGATGGGACCGTGTAGAGGAATAATCACTCTGTGTCTGACGCCGGGAGTGTTTGATGGGACAGTGTCGAGGAATAATCACTCTGTGTCTGACCCCGGGAGTGTGTGATGGGACGGTGTTGAAGGAGATTCACACTGTCTCTGACCCCGGGAGTGTGTGATGGTACCGTGTAGAGGAATAATCACTCCGTGTCTGACCCCGGGAGTGTGTGATGGAACGGTGTTGAAGGAGATTCACACTGTCTCTGACCCCGGGAGTGTGTGATGGTACCGTGTAGAGGAATAATCACTCTGTGTCTGACCACGGAAGAGTCTGACGTGACCTTGTAGAGGAATAATGACTCTGTGTCTGACCCCGGGAGTGTGTGATGGGACGGTGAGGATTGAGATTAACTCTGTGTCTGAACCAGGGAGTGTATGATGGGACCGTGTAGAGGAATAATCTCTCTGTGTCTGACCCCGGAGTGTTTGATGGTACCGTCTAGAGGAATAATCCCTCTGTGTCTGACCCCGGGAGTGTTTGATGTGACCTTGTAGTGGAATAATCACTCTGTGTCTTACCCCGGAGAGTTTGATGGGACCGTGTAGAGGAATAATCACTCTGTGTCTGACCCCCGGGAGCGTTTGATGGGACCGTGTAGAGGAATAATCACTCCGTGTCTGACCCCGGGAGTGTGTGATGGGACGGTGTTGAAGGAGATTCACACTGTCTCTGACCCCGGGAGTGTGTGATGGTACCGTGTAGAGGAATAATCACTCTGTGTCTGAACCCGGGAGTGTTTGATGGGACCGTGTAGAGGAATAATGACTCTGTGTCTGACCCCGGGAGTGTTTGATGGGACCGTGTAGAGGAATAATGACTCTGTGTCTGACCCCGGGAGTGTTTGTTTGGACCGTGTAGAGGAATAATCTCTCTGTGTCTGACCCCGGGAGTGTTTGATGGTACCGTGTAGAGGAATAATCTCTCTGTGTCTGACGCCCGGGAGCGTTTGGTGGGACCGTGTAGTGGAATAATCACTCTGTGTCTGACCCCGGGAGTGTGTGATGGGACGGTGTTGAAGGAGATTCACACTGTCTCTGACCCCGGGAGTGTGTAATGGTACCGTGTAGAGGAATAATCACTCTGTGTCTGACCACGGAAGAGTCTGATGTGACCTTGCAGAGGAATAATGACTCTGTGTCTGACCCCCGGGAGCGTTTGATGTGACCGTGCAGAGGAATAATCACTCTGTGTCTGACCCCGGGAGAGTTTTAAGGGCGGTGTAGAGGAATAATCACTCTGTGGCAATCCCGGGAGTGTTTGATGGTACGTGTAGAGGAATAATCTCTCTGTGTCTGACCCCGGGAGTGTGTGATGGGACGGTGTGGAGGGAGATTCACTCTGTGTCTGACACCGGGAGTGTGTGATGAGCGGTGTAGAGGAATAATCACTCCGTGTCTGACCACGGGAGTTTGTGAGGGGACGGTGTGGAGGGAGATTCACTCTGTGTCTGACCCGGGAGTTTTTGATGGGACCGAGTAGAGGAATAATCACACTGAGTCTGACCCCGGGAGTGTGTGTTGGGACGGTGTGGAGGGAGATTCACTTTGTGTCTGACACCCGGAGTGTTTGATGGGACCGTGTAGAGGAATAATCACTCTGTGTCTGACGCCCGGGAGTGTTTGATGGGACCGTGTAGAGGAATAATCACTCTGTGTCTGACGCCGGGAGTGTTTGATGGGACAGTGTCGAGGAATAATCACTCTGTGTCTGACCCCGGGAGTGTTTGATGGGACCGTGTCGAGGAATAATCACTCTGTGTCTGACCCCCGAGAGCGTTTGATGGGACCGTGTAGAGGAATAATCACTCTGTGTCTGACCCCCGGGAGCGTTTGATGGGACCGTGTAGAGGAATAATCACTCCGTGTCTGACCCCGGGAGTGTGTGATGGGACGGTGTTGAAGGAGATTCACACTGTCTCTGACCCCGGGAGTGTGTGATGGTACCGTGTAGAGGAATAATCACTCTGTGTCTGAACCCGGGAGTGTTTGATGGGACCGTGTAGAGGAATAATGACTCTGTGTCTGACCCCGGGAGTGTGTGATGGGACGGTGTTGAAGGAGATTCACACTGTCTCTGACCCCGGGAGTGTGTGATGGTACCGTGTAGAGGAATAATCACTCTGTGTCTGAACCCGGCAGTGTTTGATGGGACCGTGTAGAGGAATAATGACTCTGTGTCTGACCCCGGGAGTGTTTGATGGGACCGTGTAGAGGAATAATCACTCTGTGTCTGACCCCGGGAGTGTTTGATTGGACCGTGTAGAGGAATAATCTCTCTGTGTCTGACCCCGGGAGTGTTTGATGGTACCGTGTAGAGGAATAATCTCTCTGTGTCTGACCCCCGGGAGCGTTTGGTGGGACCGTGTAGAGGAATAATCACTCTGTGTCTGACCCCGGGAGTGTGTGATGGGACGGTGTTGAAGGAGATTCACACTGTCTCTGACCCCGGGAGTGTGTAATGGTACCGTGTAGAGGAATAATCACTCTGTGTCTGACCCCGGGAGAGTTTGATGGGCGGTGTAGAGGAATAATCACTCTGTGGCAATCCCGGGAGTGTTTGATGGTACGTGTAGAGGAATAATCTCTCTGTGTCTGACCCCGGGAGTGTGTGATGGGACGGTGTGGAGGGAGATCACTCTGTGTCTGACACCGGGAGTGTGTGATGGGCGGTGTAGAGGAATAATTACTCCGTGTCTGACCACGGGAGTTTGTGATGGGACGGTGAGCATTGAGATTAACTCTGTGTAAGAACCCGGGAGTGTTTGATGGGACCGTGTAGAGGAATAATCTCTCTGTGTCTGGCCCCGGGAGTGTTTGATGGTACCGTGTAGAGGAATAATCTCTCTGTGTCTGACCCCGGGAGTGTTTGATGGGACCTTGTAGTGGAATAATCACTCTGTGTCTTACCCCCGGAGTGTCTGATGGGACCGTGTAGAGGAATAATCACTCTGTGTCTGACCCCGGGAGTGTGTGATGGGACGGTGTTGAAGGAGATTCACACTGTCTCTGACCCCGGGAGTGTGTGATGGTACCGTGTAGAGGAATAATCACTCCGTGTCTGACCCCGGGAGTGTGTGATGGAACGGTGTTGAAGGAGATTCACACTGTCTCTGACCCCGGGAGTGTGTGATGGTACCGTGTAGAGGAATAATCACTCTGTGTCTGACCACGGAAGAGTCTGACGTGACCTTGTAGAGGAATAATGACTCTGTGTCTGACCCCGGGAGTGTGTGATGGGACGGTGAGGATTGAGATTAACTCTGTGTCTGAACCAGGGAGTGTATGATGGGACCGTGTAGAGGAATAATCTCTCTGTGTCTGACCCCGGAGTGTTTGATGGTACCGTCTAGAGGAATAATCCCTCTGTGTCTGACCCCGGGAGTGTTTGATGTGACCTTGTAGTGGAATAATCACTCTGTGTCTTACCCCGGAGAGTTTGATGGGACCGTGTAAAGGAATAATCACTCTGTGTCTGACCCCCGGGAGCGTTTGATGGGACCGTGTAGAGGAATAATCACTCCGTGTCTGACCCCGGGAGTGTGTGATGGGACGGTGTTGAAGGAGATTCACACTGTCTCTGACCCCGGGAGTGTGTGATGGTACCGTGTAGAGGAATAATCACTCTGTGTCTGAACCCGGGAGTGTTTGATGGGACCGTGTAGAGGAATAATGACTCTGTGTCTGACCCCGGGAGTGTTTGATGGGACCGTGTAGAGGAATAATGACTCTGTGTCTGACCCCGGGAGTGTTTGTTTGGACCGTGTAGAGGAATAATCTCTCTGTGTCTGACCCCGGGAGTGTTTGATGGTACCGTGTAGAGGAATAATCTCTCTGTGTCTGACGCCCGGGAGCGTTTGGTGGGACCGTGTAGTGGAATAATCACTCTGTGTCTGACCCCGGGAGTGTGTGATGGGACGGTGTTGAAGGAGATTCACACTGTCTCTGACCCCGGGAGTGTGTAATGGTACCGTGTAGAGGAATAATCACTCTGTGTCTGACCACGGAAGAGTCTGATGTGACCTTGCAGAGGAATAATGACTCTGTGTCTGACCCCCGGGAGCGTTTGATGTGACCGTGCAGAGGAATAATCACTCTGTGTCTGACCCCGGGAGAGTTTTAAGGGCGGTGTAGAGGAATAATCACTCTGTGGCAATCCCGGGAGTGTTTGATGGTACGTGTAGAGGAATAATCTCTCTGTGTCTGACCCCGGGAGTGTGTGATGGGACGGTGTGGAGGGAGATTCACTCTGTGTCTGACACCGGGAGTGTGTGATGAGCGGTGTAGAGGAATAATCACTCCGTGTCTGACCACGGGAGTTTGTGAGGGGACGGTGTGGAGGGAGATTCACTCTGTGTCTGACCCGGGAGTTTTTGATGGGACCGAGTAGAGGAATAATCACACTGAGTCTGACCCCGGGAGTGTGTGTTGGGACGGTGTGGAGGGAGATTCACTTTGTGTCTGACACCCGGAGTGTTTGATGGGACCGTGTAGAGGAATAATCACTCTGTGTCTGACGCCCGGGAGTGTTTGATGGGACCGTGTAGAGGAATAATCACTCTGTGTCTGACGCCGGGAGTGTTTGATGGGACAGTGTCGAGGAATAATCACTCTGTGTCTGACCCCGGGAGTGTGTGATGGGACGGTGTTGAAGGAGATTCACACTGTCTCTGACCCCGGGAGTGTGTGATGGTACCGTGTAGAGGAATAATCACTCCGTGTCTGACCCCGGGAGTGTGTGATGGAACGGTGTTGAAGGAGATTCACACTGTCTCTGACCCCGGGAGTGTGTGATGGTACCGTGTAGAGGAATAATCACTCTGTGTCTGACCACGGAAGAGTCTGACGTGACCTTGTAGAGGAATAATGACTCTGTGTCTGACCCCGGGAGTGTGTGATGGGACGGTGAGGATTGAGATTAACTCTGTGTCTGAACCAGGGAGTGTATGATGGGACCGTGTAGAGGAATAATCTCTCTGTGTCTGACCCCGGAGTGTTTGATGGTACCGTCTAGAGGAATAATCCCTCTGTGTCTGACCCCGGGAGTGTTTGATGTGACCTTGTAGTGGAATAATCACTCTGTGTCTTACCCCGGAGAGTTTGATGGGACCGTGTAGAGGAATAATCACTCTGTGTCTGACCCCCGGGAGCGTTTGATGGGACCGTGTAGAGGAATAATCACTCCGTGTCTGACCCCGGGAGTGTGTGATGGGACGGTGTTGAAGGAGATTCACACTGTCTCTGACCCCGGGAGTGTGTGATGGTACCGTGTAGAGGAATAATCACTCTGTGTCTGAACCCGGGAGTGTTTGATGGGACCGTGTAGAGGAATAATGACTCTGTGTCTGACCCCGGGAGTGTTTGATGGGACCGTGTAGAGGAATAATCACTCTGTGTCTGACCCCGGGAGTGTTTGTTTGGACCGTGTAGAGGAATAATCTCTCTGTGTCTGACCCCGGGAGTGTTTGATGGTACCGTGTAGAGGAATAATCTCTCTGTGTCTGACGCCCGGGAGCGTTTGGTGGGACCGTGTAGTGGAATAATCACTCTGTGTCTGACCCCGGGAGTGTGTGATGGGACGGTGTTGAAGGAGATTCACACTGTCTCTGACCCCGGGAGTGTGTAATGGTACCGTGTAGAGGAATAATCACTCTGTGTCTGACCACGGAAGAGTCTGATGTGACCTTGCAGAGGAATAATGACTCTGTGTCTGACCCCCGGGAGCGTTTGATGTGACCGTGCAGAGGAATAATCACTCTGTGTCTGACCCCGGGAGAGTTTTAAGGGCGGTGTAGAGGAATAATCACTCTGTGGCAATCCCGGGAGTGTTTGATGGTACGTGTAGAGGAATAATCTCTCTGTGTCTGACCCCGGGAGTGTGTGATGGGACGGTGTGGAGGGAGATTCACTCTGTGTCTGACACCGGGAGTGTGTGATGAGCGGTGTAGAGGAATAATCACTCCGTGTCTGACCACGGGAGTTTGTGAGGGGACGGTGTGGAGGGAGATTCACTCTGTGTCTGACCCGGGAGTTTTTGATGGGACCGAGTAGAGGAATAATCACACTGAGTCTGACCCCGGGAGTGTGTGTTGGGACGGTGTGGAGGGAGATTCACTTTGTGTCTGACACCCGGAGTGTTTGATGGGACCGTGTAGAGGAATAATCACTCTGTGTCTGACGCCCGGGAGTGTTTGATGGGACCGTGTAGAGGAATAATCACTCTGTGTCTGACGCCGGGAGTGTTTGATGGGACAGTGTCGAGGAATAATCACTCTGTGTCTGACCCCGGGAGTGTTTGATGGGACCGTGTCGAGGAATAATCACTCTGTGTCTGACCCCGGGAGAGTTTGATGGGACCGTGTAGAGGAATAATCACTCTGTGTCTGACCCCGGAGTGTGTGATGGGACGGTGTGGACGGAGATTCACTCTGTGTCTGACCCCGGGAGTGTTTGATGGGACCGTGTAGAGGAATAATCACTCTGTGTTTGACCACGGGAGTGTGTGTTGCGTCGGTGTAGGGGATTAATCACTCTGTGTCTGAGAACGGGAGCGTGTGATGGGACGGGGTGGAGGAATAATCACTCTGTGTCTGACCCCGGAAGAGTTTGATGTGACCGTGTAGAGGAATAATGACTCTGTGTCTGACCCCGGGAGTGTGTGATGGGACGGTGAGGATTGAGATTAATTCTGTGTCTGAACCCGGGAGTGTTTGATGGGACCGTGTAGAGGAATAATCTCTCTGTGTCTGGCCCCGGGAGTGTTTGATGGTACCGTGTAGAGGAATAATCTCACTGTGTCTGACCCCGGGAGTGTTTGATGGGACCTTGTAGTGGAATAATCACTCTGTGTCTTACCCCCGGAGTGTCTGATGGGACCGTGTAGAGGAATAATCACTCTGTGTCTGACCCCGGGAGAATTTTATGGGCGGTGTAGAGGAATAATCACTCTGTGGCAATCCCGGGAGTGTTTGATGGTACTCGTAGAGGAATAATCTCTCTGTGTCTGACCCCGGGAGTGTGTGATGGGACGGTGTGGAGGGAGATTCACTCTGTGTCTGACACCGGGAGTGTGTGATGAGCGGTGTAGAGGAATAATCACTCCGTGTCTGACCACGGGAGTTTGTGAGGGGACGGTGTGGAGGGAGATTCACTCTGTGTCTGACCCGGGAGTTTTTGATGGGACCGAGTAGAGGAATAATCACACTGAGTCTGATCCCGGGAGTGTGTGTTGGGACGGTGTGGAGGGAGATTCACTTTGTGTCTGACACCCGGAGTGTTTGATGGGACCGTGTAGTGGAATAATCACTCTGTGTCTGACGCCCGGGAGTGTTTGATGGGACCGTGTAGAGGAATAATCACTCTGTGTCTGACGCCGGGAGTGTTTGATGGGACCGTGTCGAGGAATAATCACTCTGTGTCTGACCCCGGGAGTGTTTGATGGGGCCGTGTCGAGGAATAATCACTCTGTGTCTGACCCCGGGAGAGTTTGATGGGACCGTGTAGAGGAATAATCACTCTGTGTCTGACCCCGGAGTGTGTGATGGGACGGTGTGGACGGAGATTCACTCTGTGTCTGACCCCGGGAGTGTTTGATGGGACCGTGTAGAGGAATAATCACTCTGTGTTTGACCACGGGAGTGTGTGTTGCGTCGGTGTAGGGGATTAATCACTCTGTGTCTGACAACGGGAGCGTGTGATGGGACGGGGTGGAGGAATAATCACTCTGTGTCTGACCCCGGAAGAGTTTGATGTGACCGTGTAGAGGAATAATGACTCTGTGTCTGACCCCGGGAGTGTGTGATGGGACGGTGAGGATTGAGATTAACTCTGTGTCTGAACCCGGGAGTGTTTGATGGGACCGTGTAGAGGAATAATCTCTCTGTGTCTGACCCCGGGAGTGTTTGATGGTACCGTGTAGAGGAATAATCACTCTGTGTCTGACCCCGGGAGTGTGTGATGGGACGGTGAGGATTGAGATTAACTGAGTCTGACCCCCGGGAGCGTTTGATGGGACCGTGTAGAGGAATAAGCACTCCGTGTCTGACCCCTGGAGTGTGTGATGGGACGGTGTTGAAGGAGATTCACACTGTCTCTGACCCCGGGAGTGTGTGATGGTACCGTGTAGACGAAGAATCACTCCGTGTCTGACCCCGGGAGTGTGTGATGGGACGGTGTTGAAGGAGATTCACACTGTCTCTGACCCCGGGAGTGTGTGATGGTACCGTATAGAGGAATAATCACTGTGTCTGACCCCGGGCGTGTGTGTTGGGACGGTGTGGACGGAGATTCACTTTGTGTCTGACCCCGGGAGTGTTTGATGGGACCATGTAGAGGAATAATCGCTCTGTGTCTGACACCCGGGAGTGTTTGATGGGACCGTGTAGAGGAATAATCACTCTGTGTCTGACCCCGGGTGTGTTTGATGGGACCGTGTAGAGGAATAATGACTCTGTGTCTGACCCCCGGGAGCGTTTGATGTGACCTTGTAGAGGAATAATCACTCTGAGTCTGACCCCGGGAGTGTGTGTTGGGACGGTGTGGACGGAGATTCACTTTGTGTCTGACCCCGGGAGTGTTTGATGGGACCGTGTAGAGGAATAATCGCTCTGTGTCTGACCCCGGGAGTGTTTGATGAGACCGTGTAGAGGAATAATCGCTCTGTGTCTGACCCCCGGGTGTGTTTGATGGGACCGTGTAGAGGAATAATCACTCTGTGTCTGACCCCGGGAGTGTTTGATGGGACCGTGTCGAGGAATAATCACTCTGTGTCTGACCCCGGGATTGTTTGATGGGACCGTGTAGAGGAATAATCACTCTGAGTCTGACCCCGGGAGTGTGTGATGGGACGGTGTGGACGGAGATTCACTCTGTGTCTGACCCCGGGAGTGTTTGATGGGACCGTGTAGAGGAATAATCACTCTGTGTTTGACCACGGGAGTGTGTGTTGCGTCGGTGTAGGGGATTAATCACTCTGTGTCTGACCACGGGAGAGTGTGATGGGACGGGGTGGAGGAATAATCACTCTGTGTCTGACCCCGGAAGGGTTTGATGTGACCGTGTAGAGGAATAATGACTCTGTGTCTGACCCCGGGAGTGTGTGATGGGACGGTGAGGATTGAGATTAACTCTGTGTCTGAACCCGGGAGTGTTTGATGGGACCGTGTAGAGGAATAATCTCTCTGTGTCTGACCCCGGGAGTGTTTGATGGTACCGTGTAGAGGAATAATCTCTCTGTGTCTGACCCCGGGAGTGTTTGATGTGACCTTGTAGTGGAATAATCACTCTGTGTCTTACCCCCGGAGTGTCTGATGGGACCGTGTAGAGGAATAATCACTCTGTGTCTGTCCCCGGGAGTGTGTGATGGGACGGTGAGTATTGAGATTAACTCTGAGTCTGAACCCCGGGACCGTTTGATGGGACCGTGTAGAGGAATAATCACTCCGTGTCTGACCCCGGGAGTGTGTGATGGGACGGTGTTGAAGGAGATTCACACTGTCTCTGACCCCGGGAGTGTGTGATGGTACCGTATAGAGGAATAATCACTCCGTGTCTGACCCCGGGAGTGTGTGATGGAACAGTGTTGAAGGAGATTCACACTGTCTCTGACCCCGGGAGTGTGGATGGTACCGTGTAGAGGAATAATCACTCTGTGTCTGACCCCGGGAGTGTTTGATGGGACCGTGTAGAGGAATAATGACTCTGTGTCTGACCCCCGGGAGCGTTTGATGGGACGGTGAGGATTGAGATTAACTCTGTGTCTGAACCAGGGAGTGTATGATGGGACCGTGTAGAGGAATAATCTCTCTGTGTCTGACCACGGGAGTGTTTGATGGGACCGTGTCGAGGAATAATCACTCTGTGTCTGACCCCGGGAGAGTTTGATGGGACCGTGTAGAGGAATAATCACTCTGTGTCTGACCCCGGAGTGTGTGATGGGACGGTGTGGACGGAGATTCACTCTGTGTCTGACCCCGGGAGTGTTTGATGGGACCGTGTAGAGGAATAATCACTCTGTGTTTGACCACGGGAGTGTGTGTTGCGTCGGTGTAGGGGATTAATCACTCTGTGTCTGACAACGGGAGCGTGTGATGGGACGGGGTGGAGGAATAATCACTCTGTGTCTGACCCCGGAAGAGTTTGATGTGACCGTGTAGAGGAATAATGACTCTGTGTCTGACCCCGGGAGTGTGTGATGGGACGGTGAGGATTGAGATTAACTCTGTGTCTGAACCCGGGAGTGTTTGATGGGACCGTGTAGAGGAATAATCTCTCTGTGTCTGGCCCCGGGAGTGTTTGATGGTACCGTGTAGAGGAATAATCTCTCTGTGTCTGACCCCGGGAGTGTTTGATGGGACCTTGTAGTGGAATAATCACTCTGTGTCTTACCCCCGGAGTGTCTGATGGGACCGTGTAGAGGAATAATCACTCTGTGTCTGACCCCGGGAGAATTTTATGGGCGGTGTAGAGGAATAATCACTCTGTGGCAATCCCGGGAGTGTTTGATGGTACTCGTAGAGGAATAATCTCTCTGTGTCTGACCCCGGGAGTGTGTGATGGGACGGTGTGGAGGGAGATTCACTCTGTGTCTGACACCGGGAGTGTGTGATGAGCGGTGTAGAGGAATAATCACTCCGTGTCTGACCACGGGAGTTTGTGAGGGGACGGTGTGGAGGGAGATTCACTCTGTGTCTGACCCGGGAGTTTTTGATGGGACCGAGTAGAGGAATAATCACACTGAGTCTGACCCCGGGAGTGTGTGTTGGGACGGTGTGGAGGGAGATTCACTTTGTGTCTGACACCCGGAGTGTTTGATGGGACCGTGTTGTGGAATAATCACTCTGTGTCTGACGCCCGGGAGTGTTTGATGGGACCGTGTAGAGGAATAATCACTCTGTGTCTGACGCCGGGAGTGTTTGATGGGACCGTGTCGAGGAATAATCACTCTGTGTCTGACCCCGGGAGTGTTTGATGGGGCCGTGTCGAGGAATAATCACTCTGTGTCTGACCCCGGGAGAGTTTGATGGGACCGTGTAGAGGAATAATCACTCTGTGTCTGACCCCGGAGTGTGTGATGGGACGGTGTGGACGGAGATTCACTCTGTGTCTGACCCCGGGAGTGTTTGATGGGACCGTGTAGAGGAATAATCACTCTGTGTTTGACCACGAGAGTGTGTGTTGCGTCGGTGTAGGGGATTAATCACTCTGTGTCTGACAACGGGAGCGTGTGATGGGACGGGGTGGAGGAATAATCACTCTGTGTCTGACCCCGGAAGAGTTTGATGTGACCGTGTAGAGGAATAATGACTCTGTGTCTGACCCCGGGAGTGTGTGATGGGACGGTGAGGATTGAGATTAACTCTGTGTCTGAACCCGGGAGTGTTTGATGGGACCGTGTAGAGGAATAATCGCTCTGTGTCTGACCCCGGGAGTGTTTGATGGTACCGTGTAGAGGAATAATCTCTCTGTGTCTGACCCCGGGAGTGTTTGATGGGACCTTGTAGTGGAATAATCACTCTGTGTCTTACCCCCGGAGTGTCTGATGGGACCGTGTAGAGGAATAATCACTCTGTGTCTGACCCCGGGAGTGTGTGATGGGACGGTGAGGATTGAGATTAACTGAGTCTGACCCCCGGGAGCGTTTGATGGGACCGTGTAGAGGAATAAGCACTCCGTGTCTGACCCCGGGAGTGTGTGATGGGACGGTGTTGAAGGAGATTCACACTGTCTCTGACCCCGGGAGTGTGTGATGGTACCGTGTAGAGGAATAATCACTCCGTGTCTGACCCCGGGAGTGTGTGATGGGACGGTGTTGAAGGAGATTCACACTGTCTCTGACCCCGGGAGTGTGTGATGGTACCGTATAGAGGAATAATCACTGTGTCTGACCCCGGGAGTGTGTGTTGGGACGGTGTGGACGGAGATTCACTTTGTGTCTGACCCCGGGAGTGTTTGATGGGACCATGTAGAGGAATAATCGCTCTGTGTCTGACACCCGGGAGTGTTTGATGGGACCGTGTAGAGGAATAATCACTCTGTGTCTGACCCCGGGAGTGTTTGATGGGACCGTGTAGAGGAATAATGACTCTGTGTCTGACCCCCGGGAGCGTTTGATGTGACCGTGTAGAGGAATAATCACTCTGAGTCTGACCCCGGGAGTGTGTGTTGGGACGGTGTGGACGGAGATTCACTTTGTGTCTGACCCCGGGAGTGTTTGATGGGACCGTGTAGAGGAATAATCGCTCTGTGTCTGACCCCGGGAGTGTTTGATGGGACCGTGTAGAGGAATAATCGCTCTGTGTCTGACCCCCGGGTGTGTTTGATGGGACCGTGTAGAGGAATAATCACTCTGTGTCTGACCCCGGGAGTGTTTGATGGGACCGTGTCGAGGAATAATCACTCTGTGTCTGACCCCGGGATTGTTTGATGGGACCGTGTAGAGGAATAATCACTCTGAGTCTGATCCCGGGAGTGTGTGATGGGACGGTGTGGACGGAGATTCACTCTGTGTCTGACCCCGGGAGTGTTTGATGGGACCGTGTAGAGGAATAATCACTCTGTGTTTGACCACGGGAGTGTGTGTTGCGTCGGTGTAGGGGATTAATCACTCTGTGTCTGACCACGGGAGAGTGTGATGGGACGGGGTGGAGGAATAATCACTCTGTGTCTGACCCCGGAAGAGTTTGATGTGACCGTGTAGAGGAATAATGACTCTGTGTCTGACCACGGGAGTGTGTGATGGGACGGTGAGGATTGAGATTAACTCTGTGTCTGAACCCGGGAGTGTTTGATGGGACCGTGTAGAGGAATAATCTCTCTGTGTCTGACCCCGGGAGTGTTTGATGGTACCGTGTAGAGGAATAATCTCTCTGTGTCTGACCCCGGGAGTGATTGATGTGACCTTGTAGTGGAATAATCACTCTGTGTCTTACCCCCGGAGTGTCTGATGGGACCGTGTAGAGGAATAATCACTCTGTGTCTGTCCCCGGGAGTGTGTGATGGGACGGTGAGTATTGAGATTAACTCTGAGTCTGAACCCCGGGACCGTTTGATGGGACCGTGTAGAGGAATAATCACTCCGTGTCTGACCCCGGGAGTGTGTGATGGGACGGTGTTGAAGGAGATTCACACTGTCTCTGACCCCGGGAGTGTGTGATGGTACCGTATAGAGGAATAATCACTCCGTGTCTGACCCCGGGAGTGTGTGATGGAACAGTGTTGAAGGAGATTCACACTGTCTCTGACCCCGGGAGTGTGTGATGGTACCGTGTAGAGGAATAATCACTCTGTGTCTGACCCCGGGAGTGTTTGATGGGACCGTGTAGAGGAATAATGACTCTGTGTCTGTCCCCCGGGAGCGTTTGATGGGACGGTGAGGATTGAGATCAACTCTGTGTCTGAACAAGGGAGTGTATGATGGGACCGTGTAGAGGAATAATCTCTCTGTGTCTGACCACGGGAGTGTTTGATGGGACCGTGTAGAGGAATAATGACTCTGTGTCTGACCCCCGGGAGCGTTTGATGTGACCGTGTAGAGGAATAATCACTCTGAGTCTCACCCAGGGAATGTGTGATGGGCGGTGCAGAGGAACATTCACTCTGTGTCTGACCCCGGGAGTGTGAGATGGGACCGTGTAGAGCTATAATCACTCTGTGTCTGACCACGGGAGTGTTTGATAGTACCGTGTAGAGGAAGAATCTCTCTGTGTCTGACCCCGGGAGTGCGTGATGGGACCTTGTTGAGTAACAATCCCTCTGTGTCTGACCCCGGGAGTGTTTGATTGGACCGTGTAGAGGAATAATCACTCTGTGTCTGACCACGGGAGTGTATGATGGGACGGTGTGGATTTAAATTCACTCTGTGTCTGACCACGGGAGGGTGTGTTGGGACGGTGTGGACGGAGATTCACTCTGTGTCTGACACCGGGAGTGTTTCATGGGACCGTGTAGAGGAATAATCACTCTGTGTCTGATCCACGGGAGCGTATGATGGGACCGTGTAGAGGAATAATCACTCTGTGTCTGACCCCGGGAGAGTTTGATGGGGCCGTGTAGAGGAATAATCACTCTGTGTCTGACCACGGGAGTGTTTGATGGGACCGTGTAGAGGAATAATCACTCTGTGTCTGACCCCGGGAGAGTGTGATGGGACGGCGTGGAGGGAGATTCACTCTGTGTCTGACCCCGGGAGTATTTGATGGGACCGTGTAGAGGAATAATCACTGTGTGTCTGACCCACGGAATGTTTGATGGGACCGTGTAGAGGAACAATCACTGTGTGTCTGACCCCCGGGAGTGTTAGATGGGACCGTGTAGGGGAATAATCACTCTGTGACTGACCCCCGCGAGTGTTAGATGGGACAGTGTAGGGGAATAATCACCCTGTGTCTGACCCCGGGAGTGTGTGATGGGACGGTGTGGACGGAGATTCACTCGGTGTCTGACCCCGGGAGTGTTTGATGGGACCGTGTAGATCAATAATCACTCTGTGTCTGACCCCGTGAGTGTGTGATGGGACGGTGTGTCGGGAGATTCACACTGTGTCTGACCCCTGGAGAGTGTGATGGGCGGTGTAGAGGAATAATCTCTCTGTGTCTGACCACGGGAGTGTTTGATGGGACCGTGTAGAGGAATAATGACTCTGTGTCTGACCCCCGGGAGCGTTTGATGTGACCGTGTAGAGGAATAATCACTCTGAGTCTCACCCCGGGAGTGTGTGTTGGGACGGTGTGGACGGAGATTCACTCCGTGTCTGACCCCGGGAGTGTGTGATGGGACCGTGTTGAAGGAGATTCACACTGTGTCTGACACCGGGAGTGTGTGATGGTACCGTGCAGAGGAATAATCACTCTGTGTCTGACCACGGAAGTGTTTGATATGACCTTGCAGAGGAATAATGACTCTGTGTCTGACAGCGGGAGTGTTTGATGGGACCGTGTAGAGGAATAATCTCTCTGTGTCTGACTCCGGGAGTGTTTGCTGGGACCGTGTAGAGGAATAATCTCTCTGTGTCTGACCACGGGACTGTTTGATGGTACCGTGTAGGGGAATAATCTCTCTGTGTCAGACATCGGGAGTGTGTGATGGGACGGTGTGGAGGGAGATTCACTCTGTGTCTGACCTGGAGAGTGTTTGATGGGACCGTGTAGAGGAATAATCACTCTGTGTCTGACCCCGGGAGAGAGTGATGGGACGGTGTGGAAGGAGATTCACACTGTGTCTGACACCGGGAGTGTGTGATGGTACCGTGTTGAGGAATAATCACTCTGTGTCTGACCCGGGGAGTGTTTGCTGCGACCGTGTAGAGGAATAATCTCTCTGTGTCTGACCCCGGGAGTGTGTGATGGGACGGTGTGGAGGGAGATTCACTCTGTGTCTGACCCCGGGAGAGTGTGATGGGCGGTGTAGAGGAATAATCACTCTGTGGCTGACCCCGGGAGTGTTTGATTGGACCGTGTAGAGGAATAATCACTCTGTGTCTGACCCGGGAGTTTATGATGGGACGGTTTGAATATAAATTCACTCTGTCTCTGACCCCCGGAGTGTTTGATGGGACGGTGTGGAGGGAGATTCAGTCTGTGTCTGACCACGGGTTTGTGTGATGGGACGATTTACAGGGAGATTCACTCTGTGTCTGACCCAGGGAATGTGTGATGGGCGGTGTAGAGGAACATTCACTCTGTGTCTGACCCCGGGAGTGTGAGATGGGACCGTGTAGAGCTATAATCACTCTGTGTCTGACCACGGGAGTGTTTGATAGTACCGTGTAGAGGAAGAATCTCTCTGTGTCTGACCCCGGGAGTGCGTGATGGGACCTTGTTGAGGAACAATCCCTCTGTGTCTGACCCCGGGAGTGTTTGATTGGACCGTGTAGAGGAATAATCACTCTGTGTCTGACCACGGGAGTGTATGATGGGACGGTGTGGATTTAAATTCACTCTGTGTCTGACCAAGGGAGGGTGTGTTGGGACGGTGTGGACGGAGATTCACTCTGTGTCTGACACCGGGAATGTTTCATGGGACCGTGTAGAGGAATAATCACTCTGTGTCTGATCCACGGGAGCGTATGATGGGACCGTGTAGAGGAATAATCACTCTGTGTCTGACCCCGGGAGAGTTTGATGGGGCCGTGTAGAGGAATAATCACTCTGTGTCTGACCACGGGAGTGTTTGATGGGACCGTGTAGAGGAATAATCACTCTGTGTCTGACCCCGGGAGAGTGTGATGGGACGGCGTGGAGGGAGATTCACTCTGTGTCTGACCCCGGGAGTATTTGATGGGACCGTGTAGAGGAATAATCACTGTGTGTCTGACCCACGGAATGTTTGATGGGACCGTGTAGAGGAACAATCACTGTGTGTCTGACCCCCGGGAGTGTTAGATGGGACCGTGTAGGGGAATAATCACTCTGTGACTGACCCCCGCGAGTGTTAGATGGGACAGTGTAGGGGAATAATCACCCTGTGTCTGACCCCGGGAGTGTGTGATGGGACGGTGTGGACGGAGATTCACTCGGTGTCTGACCCCGGGAGTGTTTGATGGGACCGTGTAGATCAATAATCACTCTGTGTCTGACCCCGTGAGTGTGTGATGGGACGGTGTGTCGGGAGATTCACACTGTGTCTGACCCCTGGAGAGTGTGATGGGCGGTGTAGAGGAATAATCACTCTGTGGCTGACCCCGGGAGTGTTTGATGTAACCGTGTAGAGGAATAATCACTCTGTGTCTGACCCCGGGAGATTGTGATGGGACGGTGTGGAAGGAGATTCACACTGTGTCTGACCCCGAGAGTGTTTGATAGTACCGTGTAGAGGAAGAATCTCTCTGTGTCTGACCCCGGGAGTGTTTGATTGGACCGTGTAGAGGAATTATCACTCTGTGTCTGACCCCGGGAGTGTATGATGGGACGGTGTGGATATAAATTCACTCTGTGTCTGACCCCGGGAGTGTGTGTTGGGACGGTGGGGACGGAGATTCAGTCTGTGTCTGACCCCGGGAGTGTTTCATGGGACCGTGTAGAGGAATAATCACTCTGTGTCTGATCCCCGGGAGCGTTTGATGGGACCGTGTAGAGGAATAATCACTCTGTGTCTGACCCCGGAAGAGTTTGATGTGACCGTGTAGAGGAATAATGACTCTGTGTCTGACCCCGGGAGTGTTTGCTGGGAGCGTGTAGAGGAATAATCTCACTGTGTCTGTCCCCGGGAGTGTTTGATGGGACCGTGTAGAGGAATAATCTCTCTGTGTCTGACCCCGGGAGTGTGTGATGCTACGGTGTAGAGGGAGATTCACTCTGTGTCTGACCCCGGGAGTGTTTGATGGGACCGTGTAGAGGAATAATCACTCTGTGTCTGACCCCGGGAGAGTGTGATGGGACGGTGTGGAAGGAGATTCACTCTGTGTCTGACACCGGGAGTGTTTGATGGGACCGTGCAGAGGAATAATCACTCTGTGTCTGACACCGGGAGTGTGTGATGGTACCGTGTTGAGGAATAATCACTCTGTGTCTGAACCCGGAAGTGTTTGCTGGGACCGTGTAGAGGAATAATCTCTCTGTGTCTGACCCCGGGACTGTTTGATGGTACCGTGTAGAGGAATAATCTCTCTGTGTCTGACCCCGGGCAGTGTGATGGGACGGTGAGGATTGAGATTCACTCTGTGTCTGACCCCGGGAGTGTGTGATGGGACGCTGTAGGTTGAGATTCACTCTGTGTCTGACCCCCGGGAGTGTTTGATGGGACCTTGTAGTGGAATAATCACTCTGTGTCTTACACCCGGAGTGTTTGATGGAACCGTGTAGAGAAATAATCACTCTGTGTCTGACCCCCGGGAGCGTTTGATGGGACCGTGTAGAGGAATAATCTCTCTGTGTCTGACCCAGGGCGAGTTTGATGGGGCCGTGTAGAGGAATAATCACTCTGTGTCTGACCCCGGGAGTGTTTGATGAGACCGTGTAGAGTAATAATCACTCTGTGTCTGACCCCGGGAGTGTGTGATGGGACCGTGTTGAAGGAGATTCACACTGTGTCTGACACCGGGAGTGTGTGATGGTACCGTGCAGAGGAATAATCACTCTGTGTCTGACCACGGAAGTGTTTGATATGACCTTGCAGAGGAATAATGACTCTGTGTCTGACAGCGGGAGTGTTTGATGGGACCGTGTAGAGGAATAATCTCTCTGTGTCTGACTCCGGGAGTGTTTGCTGGGACCGTGTAGAGGAATAATCTCTCTGTGTCTGACCACGGGACTGTTTGATGGTACCGTGTACAGGAATAATCTCTCTGTGTCAGACATCGGGAGTGTGTGATGGGACGGTGTGGAGGGAGATTCACTCTGTGTCTGACCTGGAGAGTGTTTGATGGGACCGTGTAGAGGAATAATCACTCTGTGTCTGACCCCGGGAGAGAGTGATGGGACGGTGTGGAAGGAGATTCACACTGTGTCTGACACCGGGAGTGTGTGATGGTACTGTGTTGAGGAATAATCACTCTGTGTCTGACCCGGGGAGTGTTTGCTGCGACCGTGTAGAGGAATAATCTCTCTGTGTCTGACCCCGGGAGTGTGTGATGGGACGGTGTGGAGGGAGATTCACTCTGTGTCTGACCCCGGGAGAGTGTGATGGGCGGTGTAGAGGAATAATCACTCTGTGTCTGACCCGGGAGTTTATGATGGGACGGTTTGAATATAAATTCACTCTGTCTCTGACCCCCGGAGTGTTTGATGGGACGGTGTGGAGGGAGATTCAGTCTGTGTCTGACCCCGGGTGTGTGTGATGGGACGATTTACAGGGAGATTCACTCTGTGTCTGACCCAGGGAATGTGTGATGGGCGGTGTAGAGGAACATTCACACTGCGTCTGACCCCGGGAGTGTGAGATGGGACCGTGTAGAGCTATAATCACTCTGTGTCTGACCACGGGAGTGTTTGATAGTACCGTGTAGAGGAAGAATCTCTCTGTGTCTGACCCCGGGAGTGCGTGATGGGACCTTGTTGAGGAACAATCCCTCTGTGTCTGACCCCGGGAGTGTTTGATTGGACCGTGTAGAGGAATAATCACTCTGTGTCTGACCACGGGAGTGTATGATGGGACGGTGTGGATTTAAATTCACTCTGTGTCTGACCACGGGAGGGTGTGTTGGGACGGTGTGGACGGAGATTCACTCTGTGTCTGACACCGGGAGTGTTTCATGGGACCGTGTAGAGGAATAATCACTCTGTGTCTGATCCACGGGAGCGTATGATGGGACCGTGTAGAGGAATAATCACTCTGTGTCTGACCCCGGGAGAGTTTGATGGGGCCGTGTAGAGGAATAATCACTCTGTGTCTGACCACGGGAGTGTTTGATGGGACCGTGTAGAGGAATAATCACTCTGTGTCTGACCCCGGGAGAGTGTGATGGGACGGCGTGGAGGGAGATTCACTCTGTGTCTGACCCCGGGAGTATTTGATGGGACCGTGTAGAGGAATAATCACTGTGTGTCTGACCCACGGAATGTTTGATGGGACCGTGTAGAGGAACAATCACTGTGTGTCTGACCCCCGAAAGTTTTAGATGGGACCGTGTAGGGGAATAATCACTGTGTGTCTGACCCCCGGGAGTGTTAGATGGGACCGTGTAGGGGAATAATCACTCTGTGACTGACCCCCGCGATTGTTAGATGGGACAGTGTAGGGGAATAATCACCCTGTGTCTGACCCCGGGAGTGTTTGATGGGACCGTGTAGATCAATAATCACTCTGTGTCTGACCCCGTGAGTGTGTGATGGGACGGTGTGTCGGGAGATTCACACTGTGTCTGACCCCTGGAGAGTGTGATGGGCGGTGTAGAGGAATAATCTCTCTGTGTCTGACCACGGGAGTGTTTGATGGGACCGTGTAGAGGAATAATGACTCTGTGTCTGACCCCCGGGAGCGTTTGATGTGACCGTGTAGAGGAATAATCACTCTGAGTCTCACCCCGGGAGTGTGTGTTGGGACGGTGTGGACGGAGATTCACTCCGTGTCTGACCCCGGGAGTGTGTGATGGGACCGTGTTGAAGGAGATTCACACTGTGTCTGACACCGGGAGTGTGTGATGGTACCGTGCAGAGGAATAATCACTCTGTGTCTGACCACGGAAGTGTTTGATATGACCTTGCAGAGGAATAATGACTCTGTGTCTGACAGCGGGAGTGTTTGATGGGACCGTGTAGAGGAATAATCTCTCTGTGTCTGACTCCGGGAGTGTTTGCTGGGACCGTGTAGAGGAATAATCTCTCTGTGTCTGACCACGGGACTGTTTGATGGTACCGTGTAGGGGAATAATCTCTCTGTGTCAGACATCGGGAGTGTGTGATGGGACGGTGTGGAGGGAGATTCACTCTGTGTCTGACCTGGAGAGTGTTTGATGGGACCGTGTAGAGGAATAATCACTCTGTGTCTGACCCCGGGAGAGAGTGATGGGACGGTGTGGAAGGAGATTCACACTGTGTCTGACACCGGGAGTGTGTGATGGTACCGTGTTGAGGAATAATCACTCTGTGTCTGACCCGGGGAGTGTTTGCTGCGACCGTGTAGAGGAATAATCTCTCTGTGTCTGACCCCGGGAGTGTGTGATGGGACGGTGTGGAGGGAGATTCACTCTGTGTCTGACCCCGGGAGAGTGTGATGGGCGGTGTAGAGGAATAATCACTCTGTGGCTGACCCCGGGAGTGTTTGATTGGACCGTGTAGAGGAATAATCACTCTGTGTCTGACCCGGGAGTTTATGATGGGACGGTTTGAATATAAATTCACTCTGTCTCTGACCCCCGGAGTGTTTGATGGGACGGTGTGGAGGGAGATTCAGTCTGTGTCTGACCACGGGTTTGTGTGATGGGACGATTTACAGGGAGATTCACTCTGTGTCTGACCCAGGGAATGTGTGATGGGCGGTGTAGAGGAACATTCACTCTGTGTCTGACCCCGGGAGTGTGAGATGGGACCGTGTAGAGCTATAATCACTCTGTGTCTGACCACGGGAGTGTTTGATAGTACCGTGTAGAGGAAGAATCTCTCTGTGTCTGACCCCGGGAGTGCGTGATGGGACCTTGTTGAGGAACAATCCCTCTGTGTCTGACCCCGGGAGTGTTTGATTGGACCGTGTAGAGGAATAATCACTCTGTGTCTGACCACGGGAGTGTATGATGGGACGGTGTGGATTTAAATTCACTCTGTGTCTGACCACGGGAGGGTGTGTTGGGACGGTGTGGACGGAGATTCACTCTGTGTCTGACACCGGGAATGTTTCATGGGACCGTGTAGAGGAATAATCACTCTGTGTCTGATCCACGGGAGCGTATGATGGGACCGTGTAGAGGAATAATCACTCTGTGTCTGACCCCGGGAGAGTTTGATGGGGCCGTGTAGAGGAATAATCACTCTGTGTCTGACCACGGGAGTGTTTGATGGGACCGTGTAGAGGAATAATCACTCTGTGTCTGACCCCGGGAGAGTGTGATGGGACGGCGTGGAGGGAGATTCACTCTGTGTCTGACCCCGGGAGTATTTGATGGGACCGTGTAGAGGAATAATCACTGTGTGTCTGACCCACGGAATGTTTGATGGGACCGTGTAGAGGAACAATCACTGTGTGTCTGACCCCCGGGAGTGTTAGATGGGACCGTGTAGGGGAATAATCACTCTGTGACTGACCCCCGCGAGTGTTAGATGGGACAGTGTAGGGGAATAATCACCCTGTGTCTGACCCCGGGAGTGTGTGATGGGACGGTGTGGACGGAGATTCACTCGGTGTCTGACCCCGGGAGTGTTTGATGGGACCGTGTAGATCAATAATCACTCTGTGTCTGACCCCGTGAGTGTGTGATGGGACGGTGTGTCGGGAGATTCACACTGTGTCTGACCCCTGGAGAGTGTGATGGGCGGTGTAGAGGAATAATCACTCTGTGGCTGACCCCGGGAGTGTTTGATGTAACCGTGTAGAGGAATAATCACTCTGTGTCTGACCCCGGGAGATTGTGATGGGACGGTGTGGAAGGAGATTCACACTGTGTCTGACCCCGAGAGTGTTTGATAGTACCGTGTAGAGGAATTATCACTCTGTGTCTGACCCCGGGAGTGTATGATGGGACGGTGTGGATATAAATTCACTCTGTGTCTGACCCCGGGAGTGTGTGTTGGGACGGTGGGGACGGAGATTCAGTCTGTGTCTGACCCCGGGAGTGTTTCATGGGACCGTGTAGAGGAATAATCACTCTGTGTCTGATCCCCGGGAGCGTTTGATGGGACCGTGTAGAGGAATAATCACTCTGTGTCTGACCCCGGAAGAGTTTGATGTGACCGTGTAGAGGAATAATGACTCTGTGTCTGACCCCGGGAGTGTTTGCTGGGAGCGTGTAGAGGAATAATCTCACTGTGTCTGTCCCCGGGAGTGTTTGATGGGACCGTGTAGAGGAATAATCTCTCTGTGTCTGACCCCGGGAGTGTGTGATGCTACGGTGTAGAGGGAGATTCACTCTGTGTCTGACCCCGGGAGTGTTTGATGGGACCGTGTAGAGGAATAATCACTCTGTGTCTGACCCCGGGAGAGTGTGATGGGACGGTGTGGAAGGAGATTCACTCTGTGTCTGACACCGGGAGTGTTTGATGGGACCGTGCAGAGGAATAATCACTCTGTGTCTGACACCGGGAGTGTGTGATGGTACCGTGTTGAGGAATAATCACTCTGTGTCTGAACCCGGAAGTGTTTGCTGGGACCGTGTAGAGGAATAATCTCTCTGTGTCTGACCCCGGGACTGTTTGATGGTACCGTGTAGAGGAATAATCTCTCTGTGTCTGACCCCGGGCAGTGTGATGGGACGGTGAGGATTGAGATTCACTCTGTGTCTGACCCCGGGAGTGTGTGATGGGACGCTGTAGGTTGAGATTCACTCTGTGTCTGACCCCCGGGAGTGTTTGATGGGACCTTGTAGTGGAATAATCACTCTGTGTCTTACACCCGGAGTGTTTGATGGAACCGTGTAGAGAAATAATCACTCTGTGTCTGACCCCCGGGAGCGTTTGATGGGACCGTGTAGAGGAATAATCTCTCTGTGTCTGACCCAGGGCGAGTTTGATGGGGCCGTGTAGAGGAATAATCACTCTGTGTCTGACCCCGGGAGTGTTTGATGAGACCGTGTAGAGTAATAATCACTCTGTGTCTGACCCCGGGAGTGTGTGATGGGACCGTGTTGAAGGAGATTCACACTGTGTCTGACACCGGGAGTGTGTGATGGTACCGTGCAGAGGAATAATCACTCTGTGTCTGACCACGGAAGTGTTTGATATGACCTTGCAGAGGAATAATGACTCTGTGTCTGACAGCGGGAGTGTTTGATGGGACCGTGTAGAGGAATAATCTCTCTGTGTCTGACTCCGGGAGTGTTTGCTGGGACCGTGTAGAGGAATAATCTCTCTGTGTCTGACCACGGGACTGTTTGATGGTACCGTGTACAGGAATAATCTCTCTGTGTCAGACATCGGGAGTGTGTGATGGGACGGTGTGGAGGGAGATTCACTCTGTGTCTGACCTGGAGAGTGTTTGATGGGACCGTGTAGAGGAATAATCACTCTGTGTCTGACCCCGGGAGAGAGTGATGGGACGGTGTGGAAGGAGATTCACACTGTGTCTGACACCGGGAGTGTGTGATGGTACTGTGTTGAGGAATAATCACTCTGTGTCTGACCCGGGGAGTGTTTGCTGCGACCGTGTAGAGGAATAATCTCTCTGTGTCTGACCCCGGGAGTGTGTGATGGGACGGTGTGGAGGGAGATTCACTCTGTGTCTGACCCCGGGAGAGTGTGATGGGCGGTGTAGAGGAATAATCACTCTGTGTCTGACCCGGGAGTTTATGATGGGACGGTTTGAATATAAATTCACTCTGTCTCTGACCCCCGGAGTGTTTGATGGGACGGTGTGGAGGGAGATTCAGTCTGTGTCTGACCCCGGGTGTGTGTGATGGGACGATTTACAGGGAGATTCACTCTGTGTCTGACCCAGGGAATGTGTGATGGGCGGTGTAGAGGAACATTCACACTGTGTCTGACCCCGGGAGTGTGAGATGGGACCGTGTAGAGCTATAATCACTCTGTGTCTGACCACGGGAGTGTTTGATAGTACCGTGTAGAGGAAGAATCTCTCTGTGTCTGACCCCGGGAGTGCGTGATGGGACCTTGTTGAGGAACAATCCCTCTGTGTCTGACCCCGGGAGTGTTTGATTGGACCGTGTAGAGGAATAATCACTCTGTGTCTGACCACGGGAGTGTATGATGGGACGGTGTGGATTTAAATTCACTCTGTGTCTGACCACGGGAGGGTGTGTTGGGACGGTGTGGACGGAGATTCACTCTGTGTCTGACACCGGGAGTGTTTCATGGGACCGTGTAGAGGAATAATCACTCTGTGTCTGATCCACGGGAGCGTATGATGGGACCGTGTAGAGGAATAATCACTCTGTGTCTGACCCCGGGAGAGTTTGATGGGGCCGTGTAGAGGAATAATCACTCTGTGTCTGACCACGGGAGTGTTTGATGGGACCGTGTAGAGGAATAATCACTCTGTGTCTGACCCCGGGAGAGTGTGATGGGACGGCGTGGAGGGAGATTCACTCTGTGTCTGACCCCGGGAGTATTTGATGGGACCGTGTAGAGGAATAATCACTGTGTGTCTGACCCACGGAATGTTTGATGGGACCGTGTAGAGGAACAATCACTGTGTGTCTGACCCCCGAAAGTTTTAGATGGGACCGTGTAGGGGAATAATCACTGTGTGTCTGACCCCCGGGAGTGTTAGATGGGACCGTGTAGGGGAATAATCACTCTGTGACTGACCCCCGCGATTGTTAGATGGGACAGTGTAGGGGAATAATCACCCTGTGTCTGACCCCGGGAGTGTGTGATGGGACGGTGTGGACGGAGATTCACTCGGTGTCTGACCCCGGGAGTGTTTGATGGGACCGTGTAGATCAATAATCACTCTGTGTCTGACCCCGTGAGTGTGTGATGGGACGGTGTGTCGGGAGATTCACACTGTGTCTGACCCCTGGAGAGTGTGATGGGCGGTGTAGAGGAATAATCACTCTGTGGCTGACCCCGGGAGTGTTTGATGTAACCGTGTAGAGGAATAATCACTCTGTGTCTGACCCCGGGAGATTGTGATGGGACGGTGTGGAAGGAGATTCACACTGTGTCTGACCCCGAGAGTGTTTGATAGTACCGTGTAGAGGAAGAATCTCTCTGTGTCTGACCCCGGGAGTGTTTGATTGGACCGTGTAGAGGAATTATCACTCTGTGTCTGACCCCGGGAGTGTATGATGGGACGGTGTGGATATAAATTCACTCTGTGTCTGACCCCGGGAGTGTGTGTTGGGACGGTGTGGACGGAGATTCACTCTGTGTCTGACCCCGGGAGTGTTTCATGGGACCGTGTAGAGGAATAATCACTCTGTGTCTGATCCCCGGGAGCGTTTGATGGGACCGTGTAGAGGAATAATCACTCTGTGTCTGACCCCGGGAGAGTGTGATGGGACGGCGTGGAGGGAGATTCACTCTGTGTCTGACCCCGGGAGTATTTGATGGGACCGTGTAGAGGAATAATCTCTGTGTGTCTAACCCACGGAATGTTTGATGGTACAGTGAGGAGGAATAATCACTCTGTGGCTGACCCCGGGATTGTTTGATGTAACCGTGTAGAGGATTAATCACTCTGTGTCTGACCCCGGGAGATTGTGATGGGACGGTGTTGAAGGAGATTCACACTCTGTCTGACACCGGGAGTGTTTGATGGGACCGTGTAGAGGAATAAACTCTCTGTGTCTGACCCCGGGAGTGTTTGATAGTACCGTGTAGAGGAAGAATCTCTCTGTGTCTGACCCCGGGAGTGTGTGATGGGACCTTGTTGAGGAATAATCCCTCTGTGTCTGACCCGGGAGTGTTTGATTGGACCGTGTAGAGGAATAATCACTATGTGTCTGACCCCGGGAGTGTATGATGGGACGGAGTGGATATAAATTCAATCTGTGTCTGACCCCGGGAGTGTGTGTTGGGACGGTGTGGACGGAGATTCACTCTGTGTCTGACCCCGGGAGTGTTTGATGGGACTGTGTAGAGGAATAATCTCTCTGTGTCTGACCCCGGGAGTGTGTGATGGGACGGTGTGGATTGAGATTCACTCTGTGTCTGACCCCGGGAGTGTTTGATAGGACGTTGTAGTGGAATAATCACGCTGTGTCTTACTCCCGGAGCGTTTGATGGGTCCGTTTAGAGGAATAATCACTCTGTGTTTGACCTCCGGCAGCGTTTGATGGGACCGTGTAGAGAAATAATCACTCCGTGTCTGACCCCGGGAGAGTATGATGGGTCCGTGTAGAGGAATAATCACTCTGTGTCTGACCCCGGGAGTGTTTGATAGTACCGTGTAGAGGAAGAATCTGTCTGTGTCTGACCCCGGGTGTGTTTGATGGTACCGTGTAGAGGAATAATCTCTCTGTGTCTGACCCGGGGAGTGTGTGATGGGACGCTGTGGATTGAGATTCACTCTGTGTCTGACCCCGGGAGTGTTTGATGGGACCTTGTATTGGAATAATCACTCTGTGTCTTACACCCGGAGTGTTTGATCGGACCGTGGAGAGGAATAATCACTGTGTCTGACCCCGGGAGTGTCTGATGGGACGGTGTTGAAGGAGATTCACACTGTGTCTGACACCGGGAGTGTGTGATGGTACCGTGTAGAGGAATAATCACTCTGTGTCTGACACCGGGAGTGTGTGATGGGATGTCGTGGAGGGAGATTCACTCTGTGTCTGACCCCGGAAGTGTTTGATGGGACCGTGTAGAGGAATAATCACTCTGTGTCCGACCCCGGGAGACTGTGATGGGACGGTGTGGAAGGAGATTCACACTGTGTCTGACACCGGGAGTGTTTGATGGGACCGTGTAGAGGAATAATCCCTCTGTGTCTGACACCGGGAGTGTGTGATGGTACCGTGTTGAGGAATAATCACTCTGTGTCTGACCCAAGAAGAGTTTGATGTGACCGTGTAGAGGAATAAACTCTCTGTGTCTGACCCGGGAGTGTATGATGTGGCGGTTTGGATATAAATTCACTCTGTCTCTGACCCCGGGAGTGTTTGATGGGACGATTTGCAGGGAGATTCACTCTGTGTCTGACCCAGGGAGTGTGTGATGGGCGGTGTAGAGGAACATTCACTCTGTGTCTGACCCCGGGAGTGTGAGATGGGACCGTGTAGAGCAATAATCACTCTGTGTCTGACCCAGGGAGTGTTGATGGGACCGTGGAGAAGAATAATCACTGTGTCTGAACACGGGAGTGTGTGATGTGAGTGTGTAGAGGAATAATCACTATGTGTCTAACACCGGGAGTTTGTGACGGGACGGTGTGGAGGGAGATTCACTCTGTGTCTGAACCCGGGAGTGTTTGCTGGGACCGTGTAGAGGAATAAACAGTCTGTGTCTGACCCCGGGAGTGTTTGATGGGGCCGTGTAGAGGAATAATCACTCTGTGTCTGACCCCGGGTGTGTTTGATTTTACCGTGTAGAGGAATAATCTCTCTGTGTCTGACCCCGGGAGTGTGTGATGGGACGCTGTGGATTGAGATTCACTCTGTGACTGACCCCGGGAGTGTTTGATGGGACCTTGTAGTGGAATAATCACTCTGTGTCTTACACCCGGAGTGTTTGATCGGACCGTGGAGAGGAATAATCACTGTGTCTGACCCCGGGAGTGTCTGATGGGACGGTGTTGAAGGAGATTCACACTGTGTCTGACACCGGGAGTGTGTGATGGTACCGTGTAGAGAAATAATCACTCTGTGTCTGACCCCCGGGAGCGTTTGATGGGACCGTGTAGAGGAATAATCACTCTGTGTCTGACCACGGGAGTGTTTGATGGGACCGTGTAGAGGAATAATCACTCTGTGTCTGACCCCGGGAGTGTGTGATGGGATGTCGTGGAGGGAGATTCACTCTGTGTCTGACCCCGGAAGTGTTTGATGGGTCCGTGTAGAGGAATAATCACTCTGTGTTTGACCTCCGGGAGCGTTTGATGGGACCGTGTAGAGAAATAATCACTCCGTGTCTGACCCCGGGAGAGTATGATGGGTCCGTGTAGAGGAATAATCACTCTGTGTCTGACCCCGGGAGTGTTTGATAGTACCGTGTAGAGGAAGAATCTGTCTGTGTCTGACCACGGGAGTGTTTGATGGGACCGTGTAGAGGAATAATCACTCTGTGTCTGACCCCGGAAGTGTGTGATGGGATGTCGTGGAGGGAGATTCACTCTGTGTCTGACCCCGGAAGTGTTTGATGGGTCCGTGTAGAGGAATAATCACTCTGTGTTTGACCTCCGGGAGCGTTTGATGGGACCGTGTAGAGAAATAATCACTCCGTGTCTGACCCCGGGAGAGTATGATGGGTCCGTGTAGAGGAATAATCAATCTGTGTCTGACCCCGGGAGTGTTTGATAGTACCGTGTAGAGGAAGAATCTGTCTGTGTCTGACCCCGGGTGTGTTTGATGGTACCGTGTAGAGGAATAATCTCTCTGTGTCTGACCCGGGGAGTGTGTGATGGGACGCTGTGGATTGAGATTCACTCTGTGTCTGACCCCGGGAGTGTTTGATGGGACCTTGTATTGGAATAATCACTCTGTGTCTTACACCCGGAGTGTTTGATCGGACCGTGGAGAGGAATAATCACTGTGTCTGACCCCGGGAGTGTCTGATGGGACGGTGTTGAAGGAGATTCACACTGTGTCTGACACCGGGAGTGTGTGATGGTACCGTGTAGAGGAATAATCACTCTGTGTCTGACACCGGGAGTGTGTGATGGGATGTCGTGGAGGGAGATTCACTCTGTGTCTGACCCCGGAAGTGTTTGATGGGACCGTGTAGAGGAATAATCACTCTGTGTCTGACCCCGGGAGACTGTGATGGGACGGTGTGGAAGGAGATTCACACTGTGTCTGACACCGGGAGTGTTTGATGGGACCGTGTAGAGGAATAATCCCTCTGTGTCTGACCCCGGGAGTGTTTGCTGGGACCGTGTAGAGGAATATTCTCTCTGTGTCTGACCCCGGGACTGTTTGATGGTACCGTGTAGAGGAATAATCTCTCTGTGTCTTACCCCGGGAGTGTGTGATGGGACGGTGTGGAGGGAGATTCACTCTGTGTCTGACCCCGGGAGAGTGTGATGGGCGGTGTAGAGGAATAAACTCTCTGTGTCTGACCCGGGAGTGTATGATGGGACGGTTTGGATATAAATTCACTCTGTCTCTGACCCCGGGAGTGTTTGATGGGACGATTTGCAGGGAGATTCACTCTGTGTCTGACCCCGGGAGTGTGAGATGGGACCGTGTAGAGCAATAATCACTCTGTGTCTGACCCCGGGAGTGTTTGATGGGACCGTGGAGAAGAATAATCACTCTGTGTCTGAACACGGGAGTGTGTGATGGGACGGTGTGGAGGGAGATTCACTCTGTGTCTGACCCCGGGAGTGTTTGATGGGGCTGTGTAGAGGAATAATCACTCTGTGTCTGACCCCGGGAGTGTGTGATGGGACGGAGTGGAGGGAGATTCACTCTGTGTCTGAACCCGGGAGTGTTTGCTGGGACCGTGTAGAGGAATAAATACTCTGTCTGACCCCCGGGAGCGTTTGATGGGAACGTGTAGAGGAATAATCACTCTGTGTCTTATCACGGGAGTTTTTGATGGGACCGTGTAGAGGAATAATCACTCTGTGTCTGACCCCGGGACAGTGTGATGGGATGGCGTGGAGGGTGATTCACTCTGTGTCTGACCCCGGAAGTGTTTGATGGGACCGTGTAGAGGAATAATCTCTCTGTGTCTGACCCCGGGAGATTGTGATGGGACGGTGTGGAAGGAGATTCACACTGTGTCTGACACCGGGAGTGTTTGATGGGACCGTGTAGAGGAATAATCACTCTGTGTCTCACACCGGGTGTGTGTGATGGTACCGTGTTGAGGAATAATCACTCTGTGGCTGACCCCGGGAGTGTGTGATGGGACCTTGTTGAGGAATAATCCCTCTGTGTCTGACCCCGGGAGTGTTTGATTGGACCGTGTAGAGGAATATTCACTCTGTGTCTGACCCCGGGAGTGTATGATGGGACGGTGTGGATATAAATTCACTCTGTGTCTGACCCCGGGAGTGTGTGTTGGGACGGTGTGGACGGAGATTCACTCTGTGTCTGACCCCGGGAGTGTTTCATGGTACCGTGTAGAGGAATAATCACTCTGTGTCTGATCCCCGGGAGCGTTTGTTGGGACCGTGTAGAGGAATAATCACTCTGTGTCTGACCCCGGGAGAATTTGATGGGGCCGTGCAGAGGAATAATCACTCTGTGTCTGACCACGGGAGTGTTTGGAACCGTGTAGAGGAATAATCACTCTGTCTCTGACCCCGGGAGAGTGTGATGGGACGGCGTGGAGGGAGATTCACTCTCTGTCTGACTCCGGGAGTGTTAGATGGGACCGTGTAGAGGAATAATCAACCTGTGTCTGACCAAGGAAGTGTGTGATGGGACGGTGTGTAGGGAGATTCACTCTGTGTCTGATCCCCGGAGAGTGTGATGGCCGGGGTAGAGGAATAATCACTCTGTGGCTGACCCCGGGAGTGTTTGATTGTACCGTGTAGAGGAGTAATCACTCTGTGCATGACCCCGGGAGTGTATGATGGGACGGTGTGGATATAAATTCACTCTGTGTCTGACCCCGGGAGTGTTTGATGGGCGGCGTGGAGGGAGATTCACTCTCTGTCTGACCCCGGGAGTGTTAGATGGGACCGTGTAGAGGAATAATCCCTCTGTGTCTGACACCGGGAGTGTGTGATGGTACCGTGTTGAGGAATAATCACTCTGTGTCTGACCCAAGAAGAGTTTGATGTGACCGTGTTGAGGAAGAATGACTCTGTCTCTGACCCCGGGAGTGTTTGCTGGGACCGTGTAGAGGAATAATCTCTCTGTGTCTGACCCCGGGACTGTTTGATGGTACCGTGTAGAGGAATAATCTCTCTGTGTCTGACCCGGGAGTGTATGATGGGACGGTTTGGATATAAATTCACTCTGTCTCTGACCCCGGGAGTGTTTGATGGGACGATTTGCAGGGAGATTCACTCTGTGTCTGACCCAGGGAGTGTGTGATGGGCGGTGTAGTGGAAAATTCACTCTGTGTCTGACGCCGGGAGTGTGAGATGGGACCGTGTAGAGCAATAATCACACTGTGTCTGACCCCGGGAGTGTTGATGGGACCGTGGAGAAGAATAATCACTCTGTGTCTGAACACGGGAGTGTGTGATGGGACGGTGTGGAGGGAGATTCACTCTGTGTCTGACCCCGGGAGTGTTTGATGGGACCGTGTAGAGGAATAATCACTCTGTGTCTGACCCCGGGAGTGTGTGATGGGACGGAATGGAGGGAGATTCACTCTGTGTCTGACCCCGTGAGTGTGTGATGGGCGGTGTAGAGGAATAATCACTATGTGTCTGACACCGGGAGTTTGTGACGGGACGGTGTGGAGGGAGATTCACTCTGTGTCTGAACCCGGGAGTGTTTGCTGGGACCGTGTAGAGGAATAAACACTCTGTCTGACCCCCGGGAGCGTTTGATGGGAACGTGTAGAGGAATAATCACTCTGTGTCTGACCCCGGGAGTGTTTGATGGGGCCGTGTAGAGGAATAATAACTCTGTGTCTAACCCCGGGTGTGTTTGATGGTACCGTGTAGAGGAATAATCTCTCTGTGTCTGACCCCGGGAGTGTGTGATGGGACGCTGTGGATTGAGATTCACTCTGTGTCTGACACCGGGAGTGTTTGATGGGACCTTGTAGTGGAATAATCACTCTGTGTCTTACACCCGGAGTGTTTGATCGGACCATGGAGAGGATTAATCACTGTGTCTGACCCCGGGAGTGTCTGATGGGACGGTGTAGAGAAATAATCACTCTGTGTCTGACCCCCGGGAGCGTTTGATGGGACCGTGTAGAGGAATAATCACTCTGTGTCTGACCCCGGGAGTGTGTGATGGGACGGAGTGGAGGGAGATTCACTCTGTGTCTGACCCCGGGAGTGTGAGATGGGACCGTGTAGAGCAATAATCACTCTGTGTCTGACCCCGGGAGTGTTTGACGGGACCGTGGAGAAGAATAATCACTCTGTGTCTGAACACGGGAGTGTGTGATGGGACGGTGTGGAGGGAGATTCACTCTGTGTCTGACCCCGGGAGTGTTTGATGGGGCTGTGTAGAGGAATAATCACTCTGTGTCTGACCCCGGGAGTGTGTGATGGGACGGAGTGGAGGGAGATTCACTCTGTGTCTGAACCCGGGAGTGTTTGCTGGGACCGTGTAGAGGAATAAATACTCTGTCTGACCCCCGGGAGCGTTTGATGGGAACGTGTAGAGGAATAATCACTCTGTGTCTTATCACGGGAGTTTTTGATGGGACCGTGTAGAGGAATAATCACTCTGTGTCTGACCCCGGGAGAGTGTGATGGGATGGCGTGGAGGGTGATTCACTCTGTGTCTGACCCCGGAAGTGTTTGATGGGACCGTGTAGAGGAATAATCTCTCTGTGTCTGACCCCGGGAGATTGTGATGGGACGGTGTGGAAGGAGATTCACACTGTGTCTGACACCGGGAGTGTTTGATGGGACCGTGTAGAGGAATAATCACTCTGTGTCTCACACCGGGTGTGTGTGATGGTACCGTGTTGAGGAATAATCACTCTGTGGCTGACCACGGGAGTGTGTGATGGGACCTTGTTGAGGAATAATCCCTCTGTGTCTGACCCCGGGAGTGTTTGATTGGACCGTGTAGAGGAATATTCACTCTGTGTCTGACCCCGGGAGTGTATGATGGGACGGTGTGGATATAAATTCACTCTGTGTCTGACCCCGGGAGTGTGTGTTGGGACGGTGTGGACGGAGATTCACTCTGTGTCTGACCCCGGGAGTGTTTCATGGTACCGTGTAGAGGAATAATCACTCTGTGTCTGATCCCCGGGAGCGTTTGTTGGGACCGTGTAGAGGAATAATCACTCTGTGTCTGACCCCGGGAGAATTTGATGGGGCCGTGTAGAGGAATAATCACTCTGTGTCTGACCACGGGAGTGTTTGGAACCGTGTAGAGGAATAATCACTCTGTCTCTGACCCCGGGAGAGTGTGATGGGACGGCGTGGAGGGAGATTCACTCTCTGTCTGACCCCGGGAGTGTTAGATGGGACCGTGTAGAGGAATAATCACCCTGTGTCTGACCCCGGAAGTGTGTGATGGGACGGTGTGTAGGGAGATTCACTCTGTGTCTGATCCCCGGAGAGTGTGATGGCCGGTGTAGAGGAATAATCACTCTGTGGCTGACCCCGGGAGTGTTTGATTGTACCGTGTAGAGGAGTAATCACTCTGTGCATGACCCCGGGAGTGTATGATGGGACGGTGTGGATATAAATTCACTCTGTGTCTGACCCCGGGAGTGTTTGATGGGCGGCGTGGAGGGAGATTCACTCTCTGTCTGACCCCGGGAGTGTTAGATGGGACCGTGTAGAGGAATAATCCCTCTGTGTCTGACACCGGGAGTGTGTGATGGTACCGTGTTGAGGAATAATCACTCTGTGTCTGACCCAAGAAGAGTTTGATGTGACCGTGTTGAGGAAGAATGACTCTGTCTCTGACCCCGGGAGTGTTTGCTGGGACCGTGAAGAGGAATAATCTCTCTGTGTCTGACCCCGGGACTGTTTGATGGTACCGTGTAGAGGAATAATCTCTCTGTGTCTGACCCGGGAGTGTATGATGGGACGGTTTGGATATAAATTCACTCTGTCTCTGACCCCGGGAGTGTTTGATGGGACGATTTGCAGGGAGATTCACTCTGTGTCTGACCCAGGGAGTGTGTGATGGGCGGTGTAGTGGAAAATTCACTCTGTGTCTGACCCCGGGAGTGTGAGATGGGACCGTGTAGAGCAATAATCACACTGTGTCTGACCCCGGGAGTGTTGATGGGACCGTGGAGAAGAATAATCACTCTGTGTCTGAACACGGGAGTGTGTGATGGGACGGCGTGGAGGGAGATTCACTCTCTGTCTGACCCCGGGAGTGTTTGATGGGACCGTGTAGAGGAATAATCACTCTGTGTCTGACCCCGGGAGTGTGTGATGGGACGGAATGGAGGGAGATTCACTCTGTGTCTGACCCCGTGAGTGTGTGATGGGCGGTGTAGAGGAATAATCACTATGTGTCTGACACCGGGAGTTTGTGACGGGACGGTGTGGAGGGAGATTCACTCTGTGTCTGAACCCGGGAGTGTTTGCTGGGACCGTGTAGAGGAATAAACACTCTGTCTGACCCCCGGGAGCGTTTGATGGGAACGTGTAGAGGAATAATCACTCTGTGTCTGACCCCGGGAGTGTTAGATGGGACCGTGTAGAGGAATAATCCCTCTGTGTCTGACACCGGGAGTGTGTGATGGTACCGTGTTGAGGAATAATCACTCTGTGTCTGACCCAAGAAGAGTTTGATGTGACCGTGTTGAGGAAGAATGACTCTGTCTCTGACCCCGGGAGTGTTTGCTGGGACCGTGTAGAGGAATAATCTCTCTGTGTCTGACCCCGGGACTGTTTGATGGTACCGTGTAGAGGAATAATCTCTCTGTGTCTGACCCGGGAGTGTATGATGGGACGGTTTGGATATAAATTCACTCTGTCTCTGACCCCGGGAGTGTTTGATGGGACGATTTGCAGGGAGATTCACTCTGTGTCTGACCCAGGGAGTGTGTGATGGGCGGTGTAGTGGAAAATTCACTCTGTGTCTGACCCCGGGAGTGTGAGATGGGACCGTGTAGGGCAATAATCACACTGTGTCTGACCCCGGGAGTGTTGATGGGACCGTGGAGAAGAATAATCACTCTGTGTCTGAACACGGGAGTGTGTGATGGGACGGCGTGGAGGGAGATTCACTCTCTGTCTGACCCCGGGAGTGTTTGATGGGACCGTGTAGAGGAATAATCACTCTGTGTCTGACCCCGGGAGTGTGTGATGGGACGGAATGGAGGGAGATTCACTCTGTGTCTGACCCCGTGAGTGTGTGATGGGCGGTGTAGAGGAATAATCACTATGTGTCTGACACCGGGAGTTTGTGACGGGACGGTGTGGAGGGAGATTCACTCTGTGTCTGAACCCGGGAGTGTTTGCTGGGACCGTGTAGAGGAATAAACACTCTGTCTGACCCCCGGGAGCGTTTGATGGGAACGTGTAGAGGAATAATCACTCTGTGTCTGACCCCGGGAGTGTTAGATGGGACCGTGTAGAGGAATAATCCCTCTGTGTCTGACACCGGGAGTGTGTGATGGTACCGTGTTGAGGAATAATCACTCTGTGTCTGACCCAAGAAGAGTTTGATGTGACCGTGGTGAGGAAGAATGACTCTGTCTCTGACCCCGGGAGTGTTTGCTGGGACCGTGTAGAGGAATAATCTCTCTGTGTCTGACCCCGGGACTGTTTGATGGTACCGTGTAGAGGAATAATCTCTCTGTGTCTGACCCGGGAGTGTATGATGGGACGGTTTGGATATAAATTCACTCTGTCTCTGACCCCGGGAGTGTTTGATGGGACGATTTGCAGGGAGATTCACTCTGTGTCTGACCCAGGGAGTGTGTGATGGGCGGTGTAGTGGAAAATTCACTCTGTGTCTGACCCCGGGAGTGTGAGATGGGACCGTGTAGAGCAATAATCACACTGTGTCTGACCCCGGGAGTGTTGATGAGACCGTGGAGAAGAATAATCACTCTGTGTCTGAACACGGGAGTGTGAGATGGGACCGTGTAGAGCAATAATCACTCTGTGTCTGACCCCGGGAGTGTTTGATCGGACCATGGAGAGGATTAATCACTCTGTGTCTGACCCCGGGAGTGTGTGATGGGACGGAGTGGAGGGAGATTCACTCTGTGTCTGACCCCGGGAGTGTGAGATGGGACCGTGTAGAGCAATAATCACTCTGTGTCTGACCCCGGGAGTGTTTGATGGGACCGTGGAGAAGAATAATCACTCTGTGTCTGAACACGGGAGTGTGTGATGGGACGGTGTGGAGGGAGATTCACTCTGTGTCTGACCCCGGGAGTGTTTGATGGGGCTGTGTAGAGGAATAATCACTCTGTGTCTGACCCCGGGAGTGTGTGATGGGACGGAGTGGAGGGAGATTCACTCTGTGTCTGAACCCGGGAGTGTTTGCTGGGACCGTGTAGAGGAATAAATACTCTGTCTGACCCCCGGGAGCGTTTGATGGGAACGTGTAGAGGAATAATCACTCTGTGTCTTATCCCGGGAGTTTTTGATGGGACCGTGTAGAGGAATAATCACTCTGTGTCTGACCCCGGGAGAGTGTGATGGGATGGCGTGGAGGGTGATTCACTCTGTGTCTGACCCCGGAAGTGTTTGATGGGACCGTGTAGAGGAATAATCACTCTGTGTCTGACCCCGGGAGATTGTGATGGGACGGTGTGGAAGGAGATTCACACTGTGTCTGACACCGGGAGTGTTTGATGGGACCGTGTAGAGGAATAATCACTCTGTGTCTCACACCGGGTGTGTGTGATGGTACCGTGTTGAGGAATAATCACTCTGTGGCTGACCCCGGGAGTGTGTGATGGGACCTTGTTGAGGAATAATCCCTCTGTGTCTGACCCCGGGAGTGTTTGATTGGACCGTGTAGAGGAATATTCACTCTGTGTCTGACCCCGGGAGTGTATGATGGGACGGTGTGGATATAAATTCACTCTGTGTCTGACCCCGGGAGTGTGTGTTGGGACGGTGTGGACGGAGATTCTCTCTGTGTCTGACCCCGGGAGTGTTTCATGGTACCGTGTAGAGGAATAATCACTCTGTGTCTGATCCCCGGGAGCGTTTGTTGGGACCGTGTAGAGGAATAATCACTCTGTGTCTGACCCCGGGAGAATTTGATGGGGCCGTGTAGAGGAATAATCACTCTGTGTCTGACCACGGGAGTGTTTGGAACCGTGTAGAGGAATAATCACTCTGTCTCTGACCCCGGGAGAGTGTGATGGGACGGCGTGGAGGGAGATTCACTCTCTGTCTGACCCCGGGAGTGTTAGATGGGACCGTGTAGAGGAATAATCACCCTGTGTCTGACCCCGGAAGTGTGTGATGGGACGGTGTGTAGGGAGATTCACTCTGTGTCTGATCCCCGGAGAGTGTGATGGCCGGTGTAGAGGAATAATCACTCTGTGGCTGACCCCGGGAGTGTTTGATTGTACCGTGTAGAGGAGTAATCACTCTGTGCATGACCCCGGGAGTGTATGATGGGACGGTGTGGATATAAATTCACTCTGTGTCTGACCCCGGGAGTGTTTGATGGGCGGCGTGGAGGGAGATTCACTCTCTGTCTGACCCCGGGAGTGTTAGATGGGACCGTGTAGAGGAATAATCCCTCTGTGTCTGACACCGGGAGTGTGTGATGGTACCGTGTTGAGGAATAATCACTCTGTGTCTGACCCAAGAAGAGTTTGATGTGACCGTGGTGAGGAAGAATGACTCTGTCTCTGACCCCGGGAGTGTTTGCTGGGACCGTGTAGAGGAATAATCTCTCTGTGTCTGACCCCGGGACTGTTTGATGGTACCGTGTAGAGGAATAATCTCTCTGTGTCTGACCCGGGAGTGTATGATGGGACGGTTTGGATATAAATTCACTCTGTCTCTGACCCCGGGAGTGTTTGATGGGACGATTTGCAGGGAGATTCACTCTGTGTCTGACCCAGGGAGTGTGTGATGGGCGGTGTAGTGGAAAATTCACTCTGTGTCTGACCCCGGGAGTGTGAGATGGGACCGTGTAGAGCAATAATCACACTGTGTCTGACCCCGGGAGTGTTGATGGGACCGTGGAGAAGAATAATCACTCTGTGTCTGAACACGGGAGTGTGTGATGGGACGGTGTGGAGGGAGATTCACTCTGTGTCTGACCCCGGGAGTGTTTGATGGGACCGTGTAGAGGAATAATCACTCTGTGTCTGACCCCGGGAGTGTGTGATGGGACGGAATGGAGGGAGATTCACTCTGTGTCTGATCCCCGTGAGTGTGTGATGGGCGGTGTAGAGGAATAATCACTATGTGTCTGACACCGGGAGTTTGTGACGGGACGGTGTGGAGGGAGATTCACTCTGTGTCTGAACGCGGGAGTGTTTGCTGGGACCGTGTAGAGGAATAAACACTCTGTCTGACCTCCGGGAGCGTTTGATGGGAACGTGTAGAGGAATAATCACTCTGTGTCTGACCCCGGGAGTGTTTGATGGGGCCGTGTAGAGGAATAATAACTCTGTGTCTGACCCCGGGTGTGTTTGATGGTACCGTGTAGAGGAATAATCTCTCTGTGTCTGACCCCGGGAGTGTGTGATGGGACGCTGTGGATTGAGATTCACTCTGTGTCTGACACCGGGAGTGTTTGATGGGACCTTGTAGTGGAATAATCACTCTGTGTCTTACACCCGGAGTGTTTGATCGGACCATGGAGAGGATTAATCACTGTGTCTGACCCCGGGAGTGTCTGATGGGACGGTGTAGAGAAATAATCACTCTGTGTCTGACCCCCGGGAGCGTTTGATGGGACCGTGTAGAGGAATAATCACTCTGTGTCTGACCCCGGGAGTGTGTGATGGGACGGAGTGGTGGGAGATTCACTCTGTGTCTGACCCCGGGAGTGTGAGATGGGACCGTGTAGAGCAATAATCACTCTGTGTCTGACCCCGGGAGTGTTTGATGGGACCGTGGAGAAGAATAATCACTCTGTGTCTGAACACGGGAGTGTGTGATGGGACGGTGTGGAGGGAGATTCACTCTGTGTCTGACCCCGGGAGTGTTTGATGGGGCTGTGTAGAGGAATAATCACTCTGTGTCTGACCCCGGGAGTGTGTGATGGGACGGAGTGGAGGGAGATTCACTCTGTGTCTGAACCCGGGAGTGTTTGCTGGGACCGTGTAGAGGAATAATCACTCTGTGTCTTATCACGGGAGTTTTTGATGGGACCGTGTAGAGGAATAATCACTCTGTGTCTGACCCCGGGAGAGTGTGATGGGATGGCGTGGAGGGTGATTCACTCTGTGTCTGACCCCGGAAGTGTTTGATGGGACCGTGTAGAGGAATAATCACTCTGTGTCTGACCCCGGGAGATTGTGATGGGACGGTGTGGAAGGAGATTCACACTGTGTCTGACACCGGGAGTGTTTGATGGGACCGTGTAGAGGAATAATCACTCTGTGTCTCACACCGGGTGTGTGTGATGGTACCGTGTTGAGGAATAATCACTCTGTGGCTGACCCCGGGAGTGTGTGATGGGACCTTGTTGAGGAATAATCCCTCTTTGTCTGACCCCGGGAGTGTTTGATTGGACCGTGTAGAGGAATATTCACTCTGTGTCTGACCCCGGGAGTGTATGATGGGACGGTGTGGATATAAATTCACTCTGTGTCTGACCCCGGGAGTGTGTGTTGGGACGGTGTGGACGGAGATTCACTCTGTGTCTGACCCGGGAGTGTTTCATGGTACCGTGTAGAGGAATAATCACTCTGTGTCTGATCCCCGGGAGCGTTTGTTGGGACCGTGTAGAGGAATAATCACTCTGTGTCTGACCCCGGGAGAATTTGATGGGGCCGTGTAGAGGAATAATCACACTGTGTCTGACCACGGGAGTGTTTGGAACCGTGTAGAGGAATAATCACTCTGTCTCTGACCCCGGGAGAGTGTGATGGGACGGCGTGGAGGGAGATTCACTCTCTGTCTGACCCCGGGAGTGTTAGATGGGACCGTGTAGAGGAATAATCACCCTGTGTCTGACCCCGGAAGTGTGTGATGGGACGGTGTGTAGGGAGATTCACTCTGTGTCTGATCCCCGGAGAGTGTGATGGCCGGTGTAGAGGAATAATCACTCTGTGGCTGACCCCGGGAGTGTTTGATTGTACCGTGTAGAGGAGTAATCACTCTGTGCATGACCCCGGGAGTGTATGATGGGACGGTGTGGATATAAATTCACTCTGTGTCTGACCCCGGGAGTGTTTGATGGGCGGCGTGGAGGGAGATTCACTCTCTGTCTGACCCCGGGAGTGTTAGATGGGACCGTGTAGAGGAATAATCCCTCTGTGTCTGACACCGGGAGTGTGTGATGGTACCGTGTTGAGGAATAATCACTCTGTGTCTGACCCAAGAAGAGTTTGATGTGACCGTGTTGAGGCAGAATGACTCTGTCTCTGACCCCGGGAGTGTTTGCTGGGACAGTGTAGAGGAATAATCTCTCTGTGTCTGACCCCGGGACTGTTTGATGGTACCGTGTAGAGGAATAATCTCTCTGTGTCTGACCCGGGAGTGTATGATGGGACGGTTTGGATATAAATTCACTCTGTCTCTGACCCCGGGAGTGTTTGATGGGACGATTTGCAGGGAGATTCACTCTGTGTCTGACCCAGGGAGTGTGTGATGGGCGGTGCAGTGGAAAATTCACTCTGTGTCTGACCCCGGGAGTGTAAGATGGGACCGTGTAGAGCAATAATCACACTGTGTCTGACCCCGGGAGTGTTGATGGGACCGTGGAGAAGAATAATCACTCTGTGTCTGAACACGGGAGTGTGTGATGGGACGGTGTGGAGGGAGATTCACTCTGTGTCTGACCCCGGGAGTGTTTGATGGGACCGTGTAGAGGAATAATCACTCTGTGTCTGACCCCGGGAGTGTGTGATGGGACGGAATGGAGGGAGATTCACTCTGTGTCTGATCCCCGTGAGTGTGTGATGGGCGGTGTAGAGGAATAATCACTATGTGTCTGACACCGGGAGTTTGTGACGGGACGGTGTGGAGGGAGATTCACTCTGTGTCTGAACGCGGGAGTGTTTGCTGGGACCGTGTAGAGGAATAAACACTCTGTCTGACCTCCGGGAGCGTTTGATGGGAACGTGTAGAGGAATAATCACTCTGTGTCTGACCCCGGGAGTGTTTGATGGGGCCGTGTAGAGGAATAATAACTCTGTGTCTGACCCCGGGTGTGTTTGATGGTACCGTGTAGAGGAATAATCTCTCTGTGTCTGACCCCGGGAGTGTGTGATGGGACGCTGTGGATTGAGATTCACTCTGTGTCTGACACCGGGAGTGTTTGATGGGACCTTGTAGTGGAATAATCACTCTGTGTCTTACACCCGGAGTGTTTGATCGGACCATGGAGAGGATTAATCACTGTGTCTGACCCCGGGAGTGTCTGATGGGACGGTGTAGAGAAATAATCACTCTGTGTCTGACCCCCGGGAGCGTTTGATGGGACCGTGTAGAGGAATAATCACTCTGTGTCTGACCCCGGGAGTGTGTGATGGGACGGAGTGGTGGGAGATTCACTCTGTGTCTGACCCCGGGAGTGTGAGATGGGACCGTGTAGAGCAATAATCACTCTGTGTCTGACCCCGGGAGTGTTTGATGGGACCGTGGAGAAGAATAATCACTCTGTGTCTGAACACGGGAGTGTGTGATGGGACGGTGTGGAGGGAGATTCACTCTGTGTCTGACCCCGGGAGTGTTTGATGGGGCTGTGTAGAGGAATAATCAATCTGTGTCTGACCCCGGGAGTGTGTGATGGGACGGAGTGGAGGGAGATTCACTCTGTGTCTGAACCCGGGAGTGTTTGCTGGGACCGTGTAGAGGAATAATCACTCTGTGTCTTATCACGGGAGTTTTTGATGGGACCGTGTAGAGGAATAATCACTCTGTGTCTGACCCCGGGAGAGTGTGATGGGATGGCGTGGAGGGTGATTCACTCTGTGTCTGACCCCGGAAGTGTTTGATGGGACCGTGTAGAGGAATAATCACTCTGTGTCTGACCCCGGGAGATTGTGATGGGACGGTGTGGAAGGAGATTCACACTGTGTCTGACACCGGGAGTGTTTGATGGGACCGTGTAGAGGAATAATCACTCTGTGTCTCACACCGGGTGTGTGTGATGGTACCGTGTTGAGGAATAATCACTCTGTGGCTGACCCCGGGAGTGTGTGATGGGACCTTGTTGAGGAATAATCCCTCTTTGTCTGACCCCGGGAGTGTTTGATTGGACCGTGTAGAGGAATATTCACTCTGTGTCTGACCCCGGGAGTGTATGATGGGACGGTGTGGATATAAATTCACTCTGTGTCTGACCCCGGGAGTGTGTGTTGGGACGGTGTGGACGGAGATTCACTCTGTGTCTGACCCGGGAGTGTTTCATGGTACCGTGTAGAGGAATAATCACTCTGTGTCTGATCCCCGGGAGCGTTTGTTGGGACCGTGTAGAGGAATAATCACTCTGTGTCTGACCCCGGGAGAATTTGATGGGGCCGTGTAGAGGAATAATCACTCTGTGTCTGACCACGGGAGTGTTTGGAACCGTGTAGAGGAATAATCACTCTGTCTCTGACCCCGGGAGAGTGTGATGGGACGGCGTGGAGGGAGATTCACTCTCTGTCTGACCCCGGGAGTGTTAGATGGGACCGTGTAGAGGAATAATCACCCTGTGTCTGACCCCGGAAGTGTGTGATGGGACGGTGTGTAGGGAGATTCACTCTGTGTCTGATCCCCGGAGAGTGTGATGGCCGGTGTAGAGGAATAATCACTCTGTGGCTGACCCCGGGAGTGTTTGATTGTACCGTGTAGAGGAGTAATCACTCTGTGCATGACCCCGGGAGTGTATGATGGGACGGTGTGGATATAAATTCACTCTGTGTCTGACCCCGGGAGTGTTTGATGGGCGGCGTGGAGGGAGATTCACTCTCTGTCTGACCCCGGGAGTGTTAGATGGGACCGTGTACAGGAATAATCCCTCTGTGTCTGACACCGGGAGTGTGTGATGGTACCGTGTTGAGGAATAATCACTCTGTGTCTGACCCAAGAAGAGTTTGATGTGACCGTGTTGAGGCAGAATGACTCTGTCTCTGACCCCGGGAGTGTTTGCTGGGACAGTGTAGAGGAATAATCTCTCTGTGTCTGACCCCGGGACTGTTTGATTGTACCGTGTAGAGGAATAATCTCTCTGTGTCTGACCCGGGAGTGTATGATGGGACGGTTTGGATATAAATTCACTCTGTCTCTGACCCCGGGAGTGTTTGATGGGACGATTTGCAGGGAGATTCACTCTGTGTCTGACCCAGGGAGTGTGTGATGGGCGGTGCAGTGGAAAATTCACTCTGTGTCTGACCCCGGGAGTGTAAGATGGGACCGTGTAGAGCAATAATCACACTGTGTCTGACCCCGGGAGTGTTGATGGGACCGTGGAGAAGAATAATCACTCTGTGTCTGAACACGGGAGTGTGTGATGGGACGGTGTGGAGGGAGATTCACTCTGTGTCTGACCCCGGGAGTGTTTGATGGGACCGTGTAGAGGAATAATCACTCTGTGTCTGACCCCGGGAGTGTGTGATGGGACGGAATGGAGGGAGATTCACTCTGTGTCTGACCCCGTGAGTGTGTGATGGGCGGTGTAGAGGAATAATCACTATGTGTCTGACACCGGGAGTTTGTGACGGGACGGTGTGGAGGGAGATTCACTCTGTGTCTGAACCCGGGAGTGTTTGCTGGGACCGAGTAGAGGAATAAACACTCTGTCTGACCCCCGGGAGCGTTTGATGGGAACGTGTAGAGGAATAATCACTCTGTGTCTGACCCCGGTAGTGTTTGATGGGGCCGTGTAGAGGAATAATAACTCTGTGTCTGACCCCGGGTGTGTTTGATGGTACCGTGTAGAGGAATAATCTCTTTGTGTCTGACCCCGGGAGTGTGTGATGGGACGCTGTGGATTGAGATTCACTCTGTGTCTGACACCGGGAGTGTTTGATGGGACCTTGTAGTGGAATAATCACTCTGTGTCTTACACCCGGAGTGTTTGATTGGACCATGGAGAGGATTAATCACTGTGTCTGACCCCGGGAGTGTCTGATGGGACGGTGTAGAGAAATAATCACTCTGTGTCTGACCCGCGGGAGCGTTTGATGGGACCGTGTAGAGGAATAATCACTCTGTGTCTGACCCCGGGAGTGTGTGATGGGACGGAGTGGAGGGAGATTCACTCTGTGTCTGACCCCGTGAGTGTGTGATGGGCGGTGTAGAGGAATAATCACTATGTGTCTGACACCGGGAGTTTGTGACGGGACGGTGTGGAGGGAGATTCACTCTGTGTCTGAACCCGGGAGTGTTTGCTGGTACCGTGTAGAGGAATAAACACTCTGTCTGACCCCCGGGAGCGTTTGATGGGAACGTGTAGAGGAATAATCACTCTGTGTCTGACCCCGGGAGTATTTGATGGGGCCGTGTAGAGGAATAATCACTCTGTGTCTTATCACGGGAGTTTTTGATGGGACCGTGTAGAGGAATAATCACTCTGTGTCTGTCCCCGGGAGAGTGTGATGGGATGGCGTGGAGGGTGATTCACTCTGTGTCTGACCCTGGAAGTGTTTGATGGGACCGTGTAGAGGAATAATCACTCTTTGTCTGACCCCGGGAGATTGTGATGGGACGGTGTGGAAGGAGATTCACACTGTGTCTGACACCGGGAGTGTTTGATGGGACCGTGTAGAGGAATAATCTCTCTGTGTCTCACACCGGGTGTGTGTGATGGTACCGTGTTGAGGAATAATCACTCTGTGGCTGACCCCGGGAGTGTGTGATGGGACCTTGTTGAGGAATAATCCCTCTGTGTCTGACCCCGGGAGTGATGATTGGACCGTGTAGAGGAATAGTCACTCTGTGGTTGACCCCGGGAGTGTATTATGGGACGGTGTGGATATAAATTCACTCTGTGTCTGACCCCGGGAGTGTGTGTTGGGACGGTGTGGACGGAGATTCACTCTGTGTCTGACCCCGGGAGTGTTTCATGGGATCGTGTAGAGGAATAATCACTCTGTGTCTGATCCCCGGGAGCGTTTGATGGGACCGTGTAGAGGAATAATCGCTCTGTGTCTGACCCCGGGAGAGTTTGATGGGGCCGTGTAGAGGAATAATCACTCTGTGTCTGACCACGGGAGTGTTTGAAGGAACCGTGTAGAGGAATAATCACTCTGTGTCTGACCCCGAGAGAGTGTGATGGGACGGCGTGGAGGGAGATTCACTCTCTGTCTGACCCCGGGAGTGTTAGATGAGACCGTGTAGAGGAATAATCACCCTGTGTCTGACCCCGGAAGTGTGTGATGGGACGGTGTGTAGGGAGATTCACTCTGTGTCTGATCCCTGGAGAGTGTGATGGCCGGTGTAGAGGAATAATCATTCTGTGGCTGACCCCGGGAGTGTTTGATTGTACCATGTAGAGGAGCAATCACTCTGTGCCTGACCCCGGGAGTGTATGATGGGACGGTGTGGATATAAATTCACTCTGTGTCTGACCCCGGGAGTGTTTGATGGGCGTTGTGGAGTGAGATTCAGTCTGTGTCTGACCCCTGGAGCGTTTGATGGGACCGTGTAGAGGAATAATCACTCTGTGTCTGACCACGGGAGTGTTTGATGGGACCGTGTAGAGGAATAATCACTCTGTGTCTGACCCCGGGAGTGTGTGATGGGATGTCGTGGAGGGAGATTCACTCTGTGTCTGACCCCGGAAGTGTTTGATGGGACCGTGTAGAGGAATAATCACTCTGTGTCTGACCCCGGGAGACTGTGATGGGACGGTGTGGAAGGAGACTCACACTGTGTCTGACACCGGGAGTGTTTGATGGGACCGTGTAGAGGAATAATCCCTCTGTGTATGACACCGGGAGTGTGTGATGGTACCGTGTTGAGGAATAATCACTCTGTGTCTGACCCAAGAAGAGTTTGATGTGACCGTGTAGAGGAATAATGACTCTGTCTCTGACCCCGGGAGTGTTTGCTGGGACCGTGTAGAGGAATAATCTCTCTGTGTCTGACCCCGGGACTGTTTGCTGCTACCGTGTAGAGGAATAATCTCTCTGTGTCTGACCCCGGGAGTGTGTGATGGGACGGTGTGGAGGGAGATTCACTCTGTGTCTGACACCGGGAGAGTGTGATGGGCGGTGTAGAGGAATAATCACTCTGTGGCTGACCCCGGGAGTGTTTGATTGGACCGTGTAGAGGAATAAACTCTCTGTGTCTGACCCGGGAGTGTATGATGGGACGGTTTGGATATAAATTCACTCTGTCTCTGACCCCGGGAGTGTTTGATGGGACGATTTGCAGGGAGATTCACTCTGTGTCTGACCCAGGGAGTGTGTGATGGGCGGTGTAGAGGAACATTCACTCTGTGTCTGACCCCGGGAGTGTGAGATGGGACCGTGTAGAGCAATAATCACTCTGTGTCTGACCCCCGGGAGTGTTTGATGGGACCGTGGAGAAGAATAATCACTCTGTGTCTGAACACGGGAGTGTGTGATGGGACGGTGTGGAGGGAGATTAACTCTGTGTCTGACCCCGGGAGTATTTGATGGGACTGTGTAGAGGAATGATAACTCTGTGTCTGACCCCGGGAGTGTGTGATGGGACGGAGTGGAGGGACATTCACTCTGTGTCTCACCCCGTGAGTGTGTGATGGGCGGTGTAGAGGAATAATCACTATGTGTCTGACACCGGGAGTTTGTGACGGGACGGTGTGGAGGGAGATTCACTCTGTGTCTGAACGCGGGAGTGTTTGCTGGGACCGTGTAGAGGAATAAACACTCTGTCTGACCCCCGGGAGCGTTTGATGGGAACGTCTAGAGGAATAATCACTCTGTGTCTGACCCCGGGAGTGTTTGATGGGGCCGTGTAGAGGAATAATCACTCTGTGTCTTATCACGGGAGTTTTTGATGCGACCGTGTAGAGGAATAATCACTCTGTGTCTGACCCCGGGAGATTGTGATGGGACGGTGTGGAAGGAGATTCACACTGTGTCTGACACCGGGAGTGTTTGATGGGACCGTGCAGAGGAATAATCACTCTGTGTCTCACACCGGGTGTGTGTGATGGTACCGTGTTGAGGAATAATCACTCTGTGTCTGACCCCGGAATAGTTTGATGTGACCGTGTAGAGGAATAATGACTCTGTCTCTGACCCCGGGAGTGTTTGCTGGGACCGTGTAGAGGAATAATCTCTCTGTGTCTGACCCCGGGACTGTTTGATGGTACCGTGTAGAGGAATAATCTCTCTGTGTCTGACCCCGGGAGTGTGTGATGGGACGGTGAGGATTGAGATTCACTCTGTGTCTGACCCCGGGAGTGTTTGATGGTACCGTGTAGAGGAATAATCTCTCAGTGTCTGACCACGGGAGTGTGTGATGGGACGGTGTTGACGGACATTCACACTGTGTCTGACACCGGGAGTGTCTGATGGTACCGGGTAGAGGAATAATTACTCTGTGTCTGACCACGGAAGAGTTTGATGTGACCTTGCAGAGGAATAATGACTCTGTGTCTGACACCGGGAGTGTTTGATGGGACCGTGTAGAGGAATAATCTCTCTGTGTCTGACCCCGGGAGTGTTTGATGGTACCGTGTAGAGGAATAATCTCTCTGTGTCTGACCGCGGGAGTGTTTGATGGTACCGTGTAGAGGAATAATCTCTCTGTGTCTGACCCCGGGAGTGTGTTATGGGACGGTGTGGATTGAGATTCACTCTGTGTCTGACCCAGGGAGTGTTTGATAGGATTTTGTAGTTGAATAATCACTCTGTGTCTTACTCCCGGAGTGTTTGATGGGACCGTGTAGAGGAATAATCACTCTGTGTCTGACCCCCGGTAACTTTTGATGGGACCGTGTAGAGAAATAATCACTCTGTATCTACCGCCGGGAGAGTATGATGGGACCGTGTAGAGGAATAATCACTCTGGGTCTGACCCCGGGACTGTGTGATGGGACGGTATTGAAGGAGATTCACACTGTGTCTGACCCCGGGAGTGTGCGATGGGACGGTGTGAAGGGAGATTCACTCTGTGTCTTACCCCCGGAGTGTTTGATGGACCGTGTAGAGGAATAATCACTCTGTGTCTGACCCCCGGGAACTTTTGATGGGACCGTGTAGAGGAATAATCACTCTGGGTCTGACCCCGGGACTGTGTGATGGGACGGTATTGAAGGAGATTCACACTGTGTCTGACCCCGGGAGTGTGCGATGGGACGGTGTGAAGGGAGATTCACTCTGTGTCTTACCCCCGGAGTGTTTGATGGGACCGTGTAGAGGAATAATCACTCTATCTCTGACCCCCGGGAGCTTTTGATGGGACCGGTTAGAGGAATAATCACTCTGTGTCTGACCCCGGGAGAGTTTGATGGGACCATGTAGAGGAATAAACTCTCTGTGTCTGACCCCGGGAGTGTTTGATCGGAACATGTAGAGGTATAATCTCTCTGTGTCTGACCCCGGGAGTGTTTGATGGTACCGTGTAGAGGAATAATCTCTCTGTGTCTGACCCCGGGAGTGTGTGATGGGACGGTGTGGATTGAGATTCACTCTGTGTCTGACCCCGGGAGTGTTGATTGGACAGTGTAGAGGAATAATCTCTCTGTGTCTGACCCCGGGAGTGTTTGATTGGACCGTGTAGAGGAATAATCTCTCTGTGTCTGACCCGGCAGTGTATGATGGGACGGTTTGGATATAAATTCACTCTGTCTCTGAACCCGGGAGTGTTTGATGGGACGATTTGCAGGGAGATTCACTCTGTGTCTGACCCAGGGAGTGTGTGATGGGCGGTGTAGAGGAACATTCACTCTGTGTCTGATCCCGGGAGTGTGAGATGGGAACGTGTAGAGCAATAATCACTCTGTGTCTGACCCCGGGAGTGTTTGATGGGACCGTGGAGAAGAATAATCACTCTGTGTCTGAACACGGGAGTGAGTGATGGGACGGTGTGGAGGGAGATTCACTCTGTGTCTGACCCCGGGAGTGTTTGATGGGACCGTTTAGAGGAATAATCACTCTGTGTCTGACCCCGGGAGTGTGTGATGGGACGGAGTGGAGGGAGATTCACTCTGTGTCTGACCCCGGCAGTGTTTGATGGGACCGTGTTGAGGAATAATCCCTCTGTGTATGACCCTGGGAGTGTGTGATGGGACCGTGTGGAGGGAGATGCACTCTGTGTCTGACCCCGTGAGTGTGTGATGGGCGGTGTAGAGGAATAATCACTATGTGTCTGACACCGGGAGTTTGTGACGGGAAGGTGTGGAGGGAGATTCACTCTGTGGCTGAACCCGGGAGTGTTTGCTGGGACCGTGTAGAGGAATAAACACTCTGTCTGACCCCCGGGAGCGTTTGATGGGAACGTGTAGAGGAATAATCACTCTGTGTCTGACCCCGGGAGAGTTTGATGGGGCCGTGTAGAGGAATAATCACTCTGTGTCTGACAACGGGAGTGTTTGATGGGACCGTGTAGAGGAATAATCACTCTGTGTCTGACCCCGGGAGAGTGTGATGGGATGGCGTGGAGGGTGATTCACTCTGTGTCTGATCCCGGAAGTGTTTGATGGGACCGTGTAGAGGAATAATCACTCTGTGTCTGACCCCGGGAGATTGTGATGGGACGGTGTGGAAGGAGATTCACACTGAGTCTGACACCGGGAGTGTTTGATGGGACCGTGTAGAGGAATAATCACTCTGTGTCTCACACCGGGTGTGTGTGATGGAACTGTGTTGAGGAATAATCACTCTGTGTCTGACCCCGGAAGAGTTTGATGTGACCGTGTAGAGGAATAATGACTCTGTCTCTGACCCCGGGAGTGTTTGCTGGGACCGTGTAGAGGAATAATCTCTCCGTGTCTGACCCCGGGACTGTTTGATGGTACCGTGTAGAGGAATAATCTCTCTGTGTCTGACGCCGGGATTGTGTGATGGGACGGTGAGGATTGAGATTCACTCTGTGTCTGACCCCGGGAGTGTTTGATGGGACCGTGTAGAGGAATAATCTCTCTGTGTCTGACCCCGGGAGTGTTTGATGGTACCGTGTAGAGGAATAATCTCTCAGTGTCTGACCCCGGGAGTGTGTGATGGGACGGTGAGGATTGAGATTCACTCTGTGTCTGACCCCGGGAGTGTTTGATGGGACCGTGTAGAGGAATAATCTCTCTGTGTCTGACTCCGGGAGTGTTTGATGGGACCTTGTAGTGGAATAATCACACTGTGTCTTACACCCGGAGTGTTTGATGGAACCGTGTAGAGAAATAATCACTCTGTGTCTGACCCCCGGGAACTTTTGATGGGACTGTGTAGAGAAATAATCACTCTGTGTCTACCGCCGGGAGAGTATGATGGGACCGTGTAGAGGAATAATCACTCTGGGTCTGACCACGGGAGCGTGTGATGCGTCGGTGTAGAGGAATAATCACTCTGTGTCTGACCCCGGGAGTGTGTGATGGGACGGTGTGAAGGGAGATTCACTCTGTGTCTTACCCCCGGAGAGTTTGATGGGACCGTGTAGAGGAATAATCTCTCTGTGCCTGACCCCGGGAGTGTTTGATGGTACCGTGTAGAGGAATAATCACTCTGTGTCTGAACACGGGAGTGTGTGATGGGACGGTGTGGAGGGAGATTCACTCTGTGTCTGACCCCGGGAGAGTTTGATGGGACTGTGTAGAGGAATGATCACTCTGTGTCTGACCCCGGGAGTGTGTGATGGGACGGAGTGGAGGGAGATTCACTCTGTGTCTCACCCCGTGAGTGTGTGATGGGCGGTGTAGAGGAATAATCACTATAAGTCTGACACCGGGAGTTTGTGACGGGACGGTGTGGAGGGAGATTCACTCTGTGTCTGAACGCGGGAGTGTTTGCTGGGACCGTGTAGAGGAATAAACACTCTGTCTGACCCCCGGGAGCGTTTGATGGGAACGTCTAGAGGAATAATCACTCTGTGTCTGACCCCGGGAGTGTTTGATGGGGCCGTGTAGAGGAATAATCACTCTGTGTCTTATCACGGGAGTTTTTGATGCGACCGTGTAGAGGAATAATCACTCTGTGTCTGACCCCGGGAGATTGTGATGGGACGGTGTGGAAGGAGATTCACACTGTGTCTGACACCGGGAGTGTTTGATGGGACCGTGCAGAGGAATAATCACTCTGTGTCTCACACCGGGTGTGTGTGATGGTACCGTGTTGAGGAATAATCACTCTGTGTCTGACCCCGGAATAGTTTGATGTGACCGTGTAGAGGAATAATGACTCTGTCTCTGACCCCGGGAGTGTTTGCTGGGACCGTGTAGAGGAATAATCTCTCTGTGTCTGACCCCGGGAGTGTGTGATGGGACGGTGTGGATTGAGATTCACTCTGTGTCTGACCCCGGGAGTGTTGATTGGACAGTGTAGAGGAATAATCTCTCTGTGTCTGACCCCGGGAGTGTTTGATTGGACCGTGTAGAGGAATAATCTCTCTGTGTCTGACCCGGCAGTGTATGATGGGACGGTTTGGATATAAATTCACTCTGTCTCTGAACCCGGGAGTGTTTGATGGGACGATTTGCAGGGAGATTCACTCTGTGTCTGACCCAGGGAGTGTGTGATGGGCGGTGTAGAGGAACATTCACTCTGTGTCTGATCCCGGGAGTGTGAGATGGGAACGTGTAGAGCAATAATCACTCTGTGTCTGACCCCGGGAGTGTTTGATGGGACCGTGGAGAAGAATAATCACTCTGTGTCTGAACACGGGAGTGAGTGATGGGACGGTGTGGAGGGAGATTCACTCTGTGTCTGACCCCGGGAGTGTTTGATGGGACCGTTTAGAGGAATAATCACTCTGTGTCTGACCCCGGGAGTGTGTGATGGGACGGAGTGGAGGGAGATTCACTCTGTGTCTGACCCCGGCAGTGTTTGATGGGACCGTGTTGAGGAATAATCCCTCTGTGTATGACCCTGGGAGTGTGTGATGGGACCGTGTGGAGGGAGATGCACTCTGTGTCTGACCCCGTGAGTGTGTGATGGGCGGTGTAGAGGAATAATCACTATGTGTCTGACACCGGGAGTTTGTGACGGGAAGGTGTGGAGGGAGATTCACTCTGTGGCTGAACCCGGGAGTGTTTGCTGGGACCGTGTAGAGGAATAAACACTCTGTCTGACCCCCGGGAGCGTTTGATGGGAACGTGTAGAGGAATAATCACTCTGTGTCTGACCCGGGGAGAGTTTGATGGGGCCGTGTAGAGGAATAATCACTCTGTGTCTGACCACGGGAGTGTTTGATGGGACCGTGTAGAGGAATAATCACTCTGTGTCTGACCCCGGGAGAGTGTGATGGGATGGCGTGGAGGGTGATTCACTCTGTGTCTGATCCCGGAAGTGTTTGATGGGACCGTGTAGAGGAATAATCACTCTGTGTCTGACCCCGGGAGATTGTGATGGGACGGTGTGGAAGGAGATTCACACTGAGTCTGACACCGGGAGTGTTTGATGGGACCGTGTAGAGGAATAATCACTCTGTGTCTGACCCGGCAGTGTATGATGGGACGGTTTGGATATAAATTCACTCTGTCTCTGAACCCGGGAGTGTTTGATGGGACGATTTGCAGGGAGATTCACTCTGTGTCTGACCCAGGGAGTGTGTGATGGGCGGTGTAGAGGAACATTCACTCTGTGTCTGATCCCGGGAGTGTGAGATGGGAACGTGTAGAGCAATAATCACTCTGTGTCTGACCCCGGGAGTGTTTGATGGGACCGTGGAGAAGAATAATCACTCTGTGTCTGAACACGGGAGTGAGTGATGGGACGGTGTGGAGGGAGATTCACTCTGTGTCTGACCCCGGGAGTGTTTGATGGGACCGTTTAGAGGAATAATCACTCTGTGTCTGACCCCGGGAGTGTGTGATGGGACGGAGTGGAGGGAGATTCACTCTGTGTCTGACCCCGGCAGTGTTTGATGGGACCGTGTTGAGGAATAATCCCTCTGTGTATGACCCTGGGAGTGTGTGATGGGACCGTGTGGAGGGAGATGCACTCTGTGTCTGACCCCGTGAGTGTGTGATGGGCGGTGTAGAGGAATAATCACTATGTGTCTGACACCGGGAGTTTGTGACGGGAAGGTGTGGAGGGAGATTCACTCTGTGGCTGAACCCGGGAGTGTTTGCTGGGACCGTGTAGAGGAATAAACACTCTGTCTGACCCCCGGGAGCGTTTGATGGGAACGTGTAGAGGAATAATCACTCTGTGTCTGACCCGGGGAGAGTTTGATGGGGCCGTGTAGAGGAATAATCACTCTGTGTCTGACCACGGGAGTGTTTGATGGGACCGTGTAGAGGAATAATCACTCTGTGTCTGACCCCGGGAGAGTGTGATGGGATGGCGTGGAGGGTGATTCACTCTGTGTCTGATCCCGGAAGTGTTTGATGGGACCGTGTAGAGGAATAATCACTCTGTGTCTGACCCCGGGAGATTGTGATGGGACGGTGTGGAAGGAGATTCACACTGAGTCTGACACCGGGAGTGTTTGATGGGACCGTGTAGAGGAATAATCACTCTGTGTCTCACACCGGGTGTGTGTGATGGAACTGTGTTGAGGAATAATCACTCTGTGTCTGACCCCGGAAGAGTTTGATGTGACCGTGTAGAGGAATAATGACTCTGTCTCTGACCCCGGGAGTGTTTGCTGGGACCGTGTTGAGGAATAATCTCTCCGTGTCTGACCCCGGGACTGTTTGATGGTACCGTGTAGAGGAATAATCTCTCTGCGTCTGACGCCGGGATTGTGTGATGGGACGGTGAGGATTGAGATTCACTCTGTGTCTGACCCCGGGAGTGTTTGATGGGACCGTGTAGAGGAATAATCTCTCTGTGTCTGACCCCGGGAGTGTTTGATGGTACCGTGTAGAGGAATAATCTCTCAGTGTCTGACCCCGGGAGTGTGTGATGGGACGGTGAGGATTGAGATTCACTCTGTGTCTGACCCCGGGAGTGTTTGATGGGACCGTGTAGAGGAATAATCTCTCTGTGGCTGACTCCGGGAGTGTTTGATGGGACCTTGTAGTGGAATAATCACTCTGTGTCTTACACCCGGAGTGTTTGATGGAACCGTATAGAGAAATAATCACTCTTTGTCTGACCCCCGGGAACTTTTGATGGGACTGTGTAGAGAAATAATCACTCTGTGTCTACCGCCGGGAGAGTATGATGGGACCGTGTAGAGGAATAATCACTCTGGGTCAGACCACGGGAGCGTGTGATGCGTCGGTGTAGAGGAATAATCACTCTGTGTCTGACCCCGGGAGTGTGTGATGGGACGGTGTGAAGGGAGATTCACTCTGTGTCTTACCCCCGGAGAGTTTGATGGGGCCGTGTAGAGGAATAATCACTCTGTCACTGACCCCCGGGAGCTTTTGATGGGACCGGTTAGAGGAATAATCACTCTGTGTCTGACCCCGGGAGAGTTTGATGGGACCGTGTAGAGGAATAAACTCTCTGTGTCTGACCCCGGGAGTGTTTGATCGGAACATGTAGAGGAATAATCTCTCTGTGTCTGACCCCGGGAGTGTTTGATGGTACCGTGTAGAGGAATAATCTCTCTGTGTCTGACCCCGGGAGTGTGTGATGGGACGGTGTGGATTGAGATTCACTCTGTGTCTGACCCCGGGAGTGTTGATTGGACAGTGTAGAGGAATAATCTCTCTGTGTCTGACCCCGGGAGTGTGTGATGGGACGGTGTGGATTGAGATTCACTCTGTGTCTGACCCCGGGAGTGTTTGATGGGACAGTGTAGAGGAATAATCTCTCTGTGTCTGACCCCGGGATGTTTGATTGGACCGTGTAGAGGAATAATCTCTCTGTGTCTGACCCGGCAGTGTATGATGGGACGGTTTGGATATAAATTCACTCTGTCTCTGAACCCGGGAGTGTTTGATGGGACGATTTGCAGGGAGATTGACTCTGTGTCTGACCCAGGGAGTGTGTGATGGGCGGTGTAGAGGAACATTCACTCTGTGTCTGACCCCGGGAGTGTGAGATGGGAACGTGGAGAAGAATAATCAATCTATGTCTGAACACGGGAGTGAGTGATGGGACGGTGTGGAGGGAGATTCACTCTGTGTCTGACCCCGGGAGTGTTTGATGGGACCGTGTAGAGGAATAATCACTCTGTGTCTGACCCCGGGTGTGTTTGATGGGACCGTGTTGAGGAATAATCCCTCTGTGTATGACCCTGGGAGAGTGTGATGGGACCGTGTGGAGGGAGGTGCACTCTGTGTCTGACCCCGTGAGTGTGTGATGGGCGGTGTAAAGGAATAATCACTATGTGTCTGACACCGGGAGTGTTTGCTGGGACCGTGTAGAGGTATAAACACTCTGTCTGACCCCCGGGAGCGTTTGAAGGGAACGTGTAGAGGAATAATCACTCTGTGTCTGACCCCGGGAGTGTTTGATGGGGCCGTGTAGAGGAATAATCACTCTGTGTCTGACCCCGGGAGAGTGTGATAGGACGGTGTGGAGGGAGATTCACTCTGTGTCTGAACCCGGGAGTGTTTGCTGGGACCGTGTAGAGGAATAAACACTCTGTCTGACCCCCGGGAGCGTTTGATGGGAACGTGTAGAGGAATAATCACTCTGTGTCTGACCCCGGGAGTGTTTGATGGGGCCGTGTAGAGGAATAGTCACTCTGTGTCTGACCACGGGAGTGTTTGATGGGACCGTGTAGAGGAATAATCACTCTGTGTCTGACCCCGGGAGATTGTGTTGGGATGGCGTGGAGGGTGATTCACTCTGTGTCTGACCCCGGAAGTGTTTGATGGGACGGTGTAAAGGAATAATCACTCTGTGTCTGACCCCGGGAGATGGTGATGAGACGGTGTGGAAGGAGATTCACACTGTGTCTGACACCGGGAGTGTTTGATGGGACCGTGTAGAGGAATAATCACTCTGTGTCTCACACCGGGTGTGTGTGATGGTACCGTGTTGAGGAATAATCACTCTGTGTCTTACCCCGGAAGAGTTTGATGTGACCGTGTAGAGGAATAATGACTCTGTCTCTGACCCTGGGAGTGTTTGCTGGGACCGTGTAGAGGAATAATCTCTCTGTGTCTGACCCCGGGACTGTTTGATGGTACCGTGTAGAGGAATAATCTCTCTGTGTATGACCCCGGGACTGAGTGATTGGACGGTGAGGATTGAGATTCACTCTGTGTCTGACCCCGGGAGTGTTTGATGGGACCGTGTAGAGGAATAATCTCTCTGAGTCTGACCCCGGGAGTGTTTGATGGTACCGTGTAGAGGAATAATCTCTCAGTGTCGGACCCCGGGAGTGTGTGATGGGACGGTGAGGATTGAGATTCACTCTGTGTCTGACCCCGGGAGTGTTTGATGGGACCGTGTAGAGGAATAATCTCTCTGTGTCTGACCCCGGGAGTGTTTGATGGGACCTTGTAGTGGAATAATCACTCTGTGTCTTACACCCGGAGTGTTTGATGGAACCGTGTAGAGAAATAATCACTCTGTGTCTGACCCCCGAGAGCGTTTGATAGGATCTTGTAGTGGAATAATCACTCTGTGTCTTACTCCCGGAGTGTTTGATGGGACAGTGTAGAGGAATAATCACTCTGTGTCTGACCCCCGGGAACTTTTGATGGGACTGTGTAGAGAAATATTCACTCTGTGTCTACCGCCGGGAGAGTATGATGGGACCGTGTAGAGGAATAATCACTCTGGGTCTGACCCCGGGAGTTTGTGATGGGACGGTATTGAAGGAGATTCACACTGTGTCTGACACCGGGAGTGTGTGATGGTACCGTGTAGCGGAATAATCACTCTGTGTCTGACCCCGGGAGTGTGTGATGGGACGGCGTGGAGGGAGATTCACTCTGTGTCTGACCCTGGGAGTATTTGATGGGACCGTGTAGAGGAATAATCACTCTGTGGCTGACCCCGGGATTGTTAGATGGGACCGTGTAGAGGAATAATCACTCTGTGTCTGACCCCGGGAGAGTGTGATGGGACGGCGTGGAGGGAGATTCACTCTGTGTCTGACCCCGGGAGTATTTGATGGGACCGTGTAGAGGAATAATCACTGTGTGTCTGACCCACGGAATGTTTGATGGTACAGTGTAGAGGAATAATCACTCTGTGGCTGACCCCGGGATTGTTTGATGTAACCGTGTAGAGAAATAATCACTCCGTGTCTGACCGCGGGAGAGTATGATGGGGCCGTGTAGTTCAATAATCACTCTGTGTCTGACCCCGGGTGTGTTTGATAGCACCGTGTAGAGGAAGAATCTCTCTGTGTCTGACCCCGGCAGTGTGTGATGGGACCTTGTTGAGGAATAATCCCTCTGTGTCTGACCCCGGGAGTGTTTGATTGGACCGTGCAGAGGAATAATCACTCTGTGTCTGACCCCGGTAGTGTATGATGGGACGGTGTGGATATAAATTCACTCTGTGTCTGACCCCGGGAGTGTCTGTTGGGACGGTGTGGACGGAGATTCACTCTGTGTCTGACCCCGGGAGTGTTTCATGGGACCGTGTAGAGGAATAATTACTCTGTGTCTGATCCCCGGGAGCGTTTGATGGGACCGTGTAGAGGAATAATCACTCTGTGTCTGACCCCGGGAGAGTTTGATGGGGCCGTGTAGAGGAATAATCACTCTGTGTCTGACCACGGGAGTGTTTGAAGGAACCGTGTAGAGGAATAATCACTGTGTGTCTGACCCACGGAATGTTTAATGGCACAGTGTAGAGGAATAATCGCTCTGTGTCTGACCCCCGGGAGTGTTAGATGGGACCGTGTAGAGGAATAATCACTCTGTGCCTGATCCCGGGAGTGTATGATGGGACGGTGTGGATATAAATTCGCTGTGTGTCTGACCCCGGGAGTGTTTGATGGGACGGTGTGGAGTGAGATTCAGTATGTGTCTGCCCCCGGGAGTGTGTGATGGGAAGATTTGCAGGGAGATTCACTCTGTGTCTGACCCCGGCAGTGTTTGATGGGACCGTGTTGAGGAATAATCCCTCTGTGTATGACCCAGGGAGTGTGTGATGGGACCGTGTGGAGGGAGATTCTCTCTGTGTCTGACCCCGGGAGTGTTTGATGCGACGGTGCAGAGGAATAATCTCTCTGTGTCTGACACCGGGTGTGTTTGATGGTACCATGTAGAGGAATAATCTCTCTGTGTCTGACCCCGGGAGTGTGTGATGGGACGCTGTGGATTGAGATTCACTCTGTGTCTGACCCCGGGAGTGTTTGATGGGACCGTGGAGAGGAATAATCACTCTGTGTCTGTCCCCGGGAGTGTGTGATGGGACGGTGTGAAGGGAGATTCACTCTGTGTCTTACCCCCGGAGTGTTTGATGGGACCGTGTAGAGGAATAATCACTCTGTGTCTGACCCCCGGGAGCGTTTGATGGGACCTTGTAGAGGAATAATCACTCTGTGTCTGACCCCGGGAGAGTTTGATGGGCGGTGTAGAGGAATAATCACTCTGTGGCTGACGCCGGGAGTGTTTGATGGTACCGTGTAGAGGAATAATCTCTCTGTGTCTGACCCCGGGAGTGTGTGATGGGACGGTGTGGATTGAGATTCACTCTGTGTCTGACCCCGGGAGTGTTGATTGGACAGTGTAGAGGAATAATCTCTCTGTGTCTGACCCCGGGAGTGTGTGATGGGACGGTGTGGATTGAGATTCACTCTGTGTCTGACCCCGGGAGTGTTTGATGGGACAGTGTAGAGGAATAATCTCTCTGTGTCTGACCCCGGGAGTGTTTGATTGGACCGTGTAGAGGAATAATCTCTCTGTGTCTGACCCGGCAGTGTATGATGGGACGGTTTGGATATAAATTCACTCTGTCTCTGAACCCGGGAGTGTTTGATGGGACGATTTGCAGGGAGATTCACTCTGTGTCTGACCCAGGGAGTGTGTGATGGGCGGTGTAGAGGAACATTCACTCTGTGTCTGACCCCGGGAGTGTGAGATGGGAACGTGGAGAAGAATAATCAATCTGTATCTGAACACGGGAGTGAGTGATGGGACGGTGTGGAGGGAGATTCACTCTGTGTCTGACCCCGGGAGTGTTTGATGGGACCGTGTAGAGGAATAATCACTCTGTGTCTGACCCCGGGAGTGTTTGATGGGACCGTGTTGAGGAATAATCCCTCTGTGTATGACCCTGGGAGAGTGTGATGGGACTGTGTGGAGGGAGATGCACTCTGTGTCTGACCCCGTGAGTGTGTGATGGGCGGTGTAAAGGAATAATCACTATGTGTCTGACACCGGGAGTGTTTGCTGGGACCGTGTAGAGGAATAAATACTCTGTCTGACCCCCGGGAGCGTTTGAGGGGAACGTGTAGAGGAATAATCACTCTGTGTCTGACCCCGGGAGTGTTTGATGGGGCCGTGTAGAGGAATAATCACTCTGTGTCTGACCCCGGGAGAGTGTGATAGGACGGTGTGGAGGGAGATTCACTCTGTGTCTGAACCCGGGAGTGTTTGCTGGGACCGTGTAGAGGAATAAACACTCTGTCTGACCCCCGGGAGCGTTTGATGGGAACGTGTAGAGGAATAATCACTCTGTGTCTGACCCCGGGAGTGTTTGATGGGGCCGTGTAGAGGAATAGTCACTCTGTGTCTGACCACGGGAGTGTTTGATGGGACCGTGTAGAGGAATAATCACTCTGTGGCTGACCCCGGGAGAGTGTGTTGGGATGGCGTGGAGGGTGATTCACTCTGTGTCTGACCCCGGAAGTGTTTGATGGGACGGTGTAGAGGAATAATCACTCTGTGTCTGACCCCGGGAGATTGTGATGGGACGGTGTGGAAGGAGATTCACACTGTGTCTGACACCGGGAGTGTTTGATGGGACCGTGTAGAGGAATAATCACTCTGTGTCTCACAACGGGTGTGTGTGATGGTACCGTGTTGAGGAATAATCACTCTGTGTCTTACCCCGGAAGAGTTTGATGTGACCGTGTAGAGGAATAATGACTCTGTCTCTGACCCCGGGAGTGTTTGCTGGGACCGTGTAGAGGAATAATCTCTCTGTGTCTGACCCCGGGACTGTTTGATGGTACCGTGTAGAGGAATAATCTCTCTGTGTATGACCCCGGGACTGTGTGATTGGACGGTGAGGATTGAGATTCACTCTGTGTCTGACCCCGGGAGTGTTTGATGGGACCGTGTAGAGGAATAATCTCTCTGAGTCTGACCCCGGGAGTGTTTGATGGTACCGTGTAGAGGAATAATCTCTCAGTGTCTGACCCCGGGAGTGTGTGATGGGACGGTGAGGATTGAGATTCACTCTGTGTCTGACCCCGGGAGTGTTTGATGGGACCGTGTAGAGGAATAATCTCTCTGTGTCTGACCCCGGGAGTGTTTGATGGGACCTTGTAGTGGAATAATCACTCTGTGTCTTACACCCGGAGTGTTTGATGGAACCGTGTAGAGAAATAATCACTCTGTGTCTGACCCCCGAGAGCGTTTGATAGGATCTTGTAGTGGAATAATCACTCTGTGTCTTACTCCCGGAGTGTTTGATGGGACAGTGTAGAGGAATAATCACTCTGTGTCTGACCCCCGGGAACTTTTGATGGGACTGTGTAGAGAAATAATCACTCTGTGTCTACCGCCGGGAGAGTATGATGGGACCGTGTAGAGGAATAATCACTCTGGGTCTGACCCCGGGAGTGTGTGATGGGACGGTATTGAAGGAGATTCACACTGTGTCTGACACCGGGAGAGTGTGATGGTACCGTGTAGCGGAATAATCACTCTGTGTCTGACTCCGGGAGAGTGTGATGGGGCCGTGTAGAGGAATAGTCACTCTGTGTCTGACCACGGGAGTGTTTGATGGGACCGTGTAGAGGAATAATCACTCTGTGTCTGACCCCGGGAGAGTGTGTTGGGATGGCGTGGAGGGTGATTCACTCTGTGTCTGACCCCGGAAGTGTTTGATGGGACGGTGTAGAGGAATAATAACTCTGTGTCTGACCCCGGGAGATTGTGATGGGACGGTGTGGAAGGAGATTCACACTGTGTCTGACACCGGGAGTGTTTGATGGGACCGTGTAGAGGAATAATCACTCTGTGTCTCACAACGGGTGTGTGTGATGGTACCGTGTTGAGGAATAATCACTCTGTGTCTTACCCCGGAAGAGTTTGATGTGACCGTGTAGAGGAATAATGACTCTGTCTCTGACCCCGGGAGTGTTTGCTGGGACCGTGTAGAGGAATAATCTCTCTGTGTCTGACCCCGGGACTGTTTGATGGTACCGTGTAGAGGAATAATCTCTCTGTGTATGACCCCGGGACTGTGTGATTGGACGGTGAGGATTGAGATTCACTCTGTGTCTGACCCCGGGAGTGTTTGATGGGACCGTGTAGAGGAATAATCTCTCAGTGTCTGACCCCGTGAGTGTGTGATGGGACGGTGAGGATTGAGATTCACTCTGTGTCTGACCCCGGGAGTGTTTGATGGGACCGTGTAGAGGAATAATCTCTCTGAGTCTGACCCCGGGAGTGTTTGATGGTACCGTGTAGAGGAATAATCTCTCAGTGTCTGACCCCGTGAGTGTGTGATGGGATGGTGAGGATTGAGATTCACTCTGTGTCTGACCCCGGGAGTGTTTGATGGGACCGTGTAGAGGAATAATCTCTCTGTGTCTGACCCCGGGAGTGTTTGATGGGACCTTGTAGTGGAATAATCACTCTGTGTCTTACTCCCGGAGTGTTTGATGGGACAGTGTAGAGGAATAATCACTCTGTGTCTGACCCCCGGGAACTTTTGATGGGAATGTGTAGAGAAATAATCACTCTGTGTCTACCGCCGGGAGAGTATGATGGGACCGTGTAGAGGAATAATCACTCTGGGTCTGACCCCGGGAGTGTGTGATGGGACGGTATTGAAGGAGATTCACACTGTGTCTGACACCGGGAGTGTGTGATGGTACCGTGTAGCGGAATAATCACTCTGTGTCTGACCCCGGGAGAGTGTGATGGGACGGCGTGGAGGGAGATTCACTCTGTGTCTGACCCCGGGAGTATTTGATGGGACCGTGTAGAGGAATAATCACTGTGTGTCTGACCCACGGAATGTTTGATGGAACAGTGTAGAGGAATAATCACTCTGTGGCTGACCCCGGGATTGTTAGATGGGACCGTGTAGAGGAATAATCACTCTGTGTCTGACCCCGGGAGAGTGTGATGGGACGGCGTGGAGGGAGATTCACTCTGTGTCTGACCCCGGGAGTATTTGATGGGACCGTGTAGAGGAATAATCACTGTGTGTCTGACCCACGGAATGTTTGATGGTACAGTGTAGAGGAATAATCACTCTGTGGCTGACCCCGGGATTGTTTGATGTAACCGTGTAGAGGAATAATCACTCTGTGTCTGACCTCCGGGAGCGGTTGATGGGACCGTGTAGAGAAATAATCACTCCGTGTCTGACCCCGGGAGAGTATGATGGGGCCGTGTAGTTGAATAATCACTCTGTGTCTGACCCCGGGTGTGTTTGATAGCACCGTGTAGAGGAAGAATCTCTCTGTGTCTGACCCCGGGAGTGTGTGATGGGACCTTGTTGAGGAATAATCCCTCTGTGTCTGACCCCGGGAGTGTTTGATTGGACCGTGAAGAGGAATAATCACTCTGTGTCTGACCCCGGCAGTGTGTGATGGGACCTTGTTGAGGAATAATCCCTCTGTGTCTGACCCCGGGAGTGTTTGATTGGACCGTGCAGAGGAATAATCACTCTGTGTCTGACCCCGGTAGTGTATGATGGGACGGTGTGGATATAAATTCACTCTGTGTCTGACCCCGGGAGTGTCTGTTGGGACGGTGTGGACGGAGATTCACTCTGTGTCTGACCCCGGGAGAGTTTCATGGGACCGTGTAGAGGAATAATCACTCTGTGTCTGATCCCCGGGAGCGTTTGATGGGACCGTGTAGAGGAATAATCACTCTGTGTCTGTCCCCGGGAGAGTTTGATGGGGCCGTGTAGAGGAATAATCACTCTGTGTCTGACCACGGGAGTGTTTGAAGGAACCGTGTAGAGGAATAATCACTGTGTGTCTGACCCACGGAATGTTTAATGGCACAGTGTAGAGGAATAATCGCTCTGTGTCTGACCCCCGGGAGTGTTAGATGGGACCGTGTAGAGGAATAATCACTCTGTGCCTGATCCCGGGAGTGTATGATGGGACGGTGTGGATATAAATTCACTGTGTGTCTGACCCCGGGAGTGTTTGATGGGACGGTGTGGAGTGAGATTCAGTATGTGTCTGCCCCCGGGAGTGTGTGATGGGAAGATTTGCAGGGAGATTCACTCTGTGTCTGACCCAGGGAGTGTGTGATGTGCGGTGTAGAGGAACATTCACTCCGTGGCTGACACCGGGAGTGTGAGATGGGACCGTGAAGAGCAATAATCACTCTGTGTCTGACCCCGGGAGTGTTTGATAGGACCGTGTAGAGGAATATTCACTCTGTGTCTCACCCCGGGAGTGCGTGTTGGGACGGTGTGGAGGGAGATTCACTCTGTGTCTGACCCCGGCAGTGTTTGATGGGACCGTGTTGAGGAATAATCCCTCTGTGTATGACCCAGGGAGTGTGTGATGGGACCGTGTGGAGGGAGATTCACTCTGTGTCTGACCCCGGGAGTGTTTGATGCGACGGTGCAGAGGAATAATCTCTCTGTGTCTGACACCGGGTGTGTTTGATGGTACCGTGTAGAGGAATAATCTCTCTGTGTCTGATCACGGGAGTGTGTGATGGGACGCTGTGTATTGAGATTCACTCTGTGTCTGACCCCGGGAGTGTTTGATGGGACCGTGGAGAGGAATAATCACTCTGTGTCTGTCCCCGGGAGTGTGTGATGGGACGGTGTGAAGGGAGATTCACTCTGTGTCTTACCCCCGGAGTGTTTGATGGGACCGTGTAGAGGAATAATCACTCTGTGTCTGACCCCCGGGAGCGTTTGATGGGACCTTGTAGAGGAATAATCACTCTGTGTCTGACCCCGGGAGAGTTTGATGGGCGGTGTAGAGGAATAATCACTCTGTGGCTGACGCCGGGAGTGTGTGATGGGCGGCGTAGAGGAACATTCACTCTGTGACTGATCCCGGGAGTGTGAGATGGGACCGTGTAGAGCAATAATCACTCTGTGTCTGTCCCCGGGAGTGTGTGATGGGACGGTGTGAAGGGAGATTCACTCTGTGTCTTACCCCCGGAGTGTTTGATGGGACCGTGTAGAGGAATAATCACTCTGTGTCTGACCCCCGGGAGCGTTTGATGGGACCTTGTAGAGGAATAATCACTCTGTGTCTGACCCCGGGAGAGTTTGATGGGCGGTGTAGAGGAATAATCACTCTGTGTCTGATCCCGGGAGTGTGTGATGGGCGGCGTAGAGGAACATTCACTCTGTGACTGATCCCGGGAGTGTGAGATGGGACCGTGTAGAGCAATAATCACTCTGTGTCTGACCCCGGGAGTGTTTGATGTGACAGTGTAGAGGAATAATCACTCTGTGTCTGACCCAGGGAATGTGTGATGGGACGGTGTTGAAGGAGATTCACACTGTGTCTGACACCGGGAGTGTGTGATGGTACCGTGTAGAGAAATAATCACTCTGTGTCTGTCCCCGGGAGTGAGTGATGGGACGGTGTGAAGGGAGATTCACTCTGTGTCTTACCCCCGGAGTGTTTGATGGGACCGTGTAGAGGAATAATCACTCTGTGTCTGACCCCGGGAGAGTTTGATGGGCGGTGTGGAGGAATAATCACTCTGTGGCTGACGCCGGGAGTGTGTGATGGGCGGCGTAGAGGAACATTCACTCTGTGACTGATCCCGGGAGTGTGAGATGGGACCGTGTAGAGCAATAATCACTCTGTGTCTGTCCCCGGGAGTGTGTGATGGGACGGTGTGAAGGGAGATTCACTCTGTGTCTTACCCCCGGAGTGTTTGATGGGACCGTGTAGAGGAATAATCACTCTGTGTCTGACCCCCGGGAGCGTTTGATGGGACCTTGTAGAGGAATAATCACTCTGTGTCTGACCCCGGGAGAGTTTGATGGGCGGTGTAGAGGAATAATCACTCTGTGTCTGATCCCGGGAGTGTGTGATGGGCGGCGTAGAGGAACATTCACTCTGTGACTGATCCCGGGAGTGTGAGATGGGACCGTGTAGAGCAATAATCACTCTGTGTCTGACCCCGGGAGTGTTTGATGTGACAGTGTAGAGGAATAATCACTCTGTGTCTGACCCAGGGAATGTGTGATGGGACGGTGTTGAAGGAGATTCACACTGTGTCTGACACTGGGAGTGTGTGATGGTACCGTGTAGAGAAATAATCACTCTGTGTCTGACCCCCGGGAGCGTTTGATGGGACCGTGTAGAGGAATAATCACTTTGTGTCTGACCCCGGGAGAGTTTGATGGGGCCGTGTAGAGGAATAATCACTCTGTGTATGACCCAGGGAGTGTGTGATGGGCGGTGTAGTGGAATAATCACTCTGGGTCTGACACCGGGAGTTTGTGACGGGACGGTGTGGAGGGTGATTCACTCTCTGTCTGACACCGGGAGTGTTTGCTGGGTCCGTGTAGAGGAATAATCACTCTGTCTGACCCCGGGAGTGTGTGCTGGGACGGTGCGGACGGGGATTCCCTCTGTGTCTGACCCCGGGAGTGTGAGATGGGACCGTGTAGAGCAATAATCACTCTTTGTCTGACCCCGGGAGTGTTTGATGGGACCGTGGAGAAGAATAATCACTCTGTGTCTGAACACGGGAGAGTGTGATGGGACGGTGTGGAGGGAGATTCACTCTGTGTCTGACCCCGGGAGTGTTTGTTGGTACCGTGTAGAGGTATAATCTCTGTGTCTGACCCCGGGAGTGTGTGATGGGCGGTGTAGAGGAATAATCACTCTGTGTCTAACCCCGGGAGAGTTTGATGGGGCCGTGTGGAGGGAGATTCACTCTGTGTCTATCCCCGGGAGTGTGTCATGGGCGGTGTAGAGGAATAATCACTCTGTGTCTGACACCGGGAGTTTGTGACGGGACGGTGTGGAGGGAGATTCACTCTGTGTCTGACACCGGGAGTGTTTGATGGGACCGTGTAGAGGAATAATCATTCTGTCTGACCCCGGGAGTTTGTGTTGGGACGGTGTGGACGGAGATTCACTCTGTGTCTGACACCGGGAGTGTTTCATGGGACCGTGTAGAGGAGTAATCACTCTGTGTCTGACCCCGGGAGAGTTTGATGGGGTCGTGTAGAGGAATAATCACTCTGTGTCTGACCACGGGAGTGTTTGATGAGACCGTGTAGAGGAGTAATCACTCTGTGTCTGACCCCGGGAGAGTTTGATGGGGCCGTGTAGAGGAATAATCACTCTGTGTCTGACCACGGGAGTGTTTGATTGGACCGTGTAGAGGAATAATCACTCTGTGTCTGACCCCGGGAGAGTGTGATGTGATGGCGTGGAGGGAGATTCACTCTGTGTCTGACCCCGGGAGTGTTTGATGGGACCGTGTAGAGGAATAATCACTCTGTGTCTGACCACGGGAGACTGTGATGGGACGGTGTGGAAGGAGATTCACACTGTGTCTGACACCGGGAGTGTTTGATGTTTACGTGTAGAGGAGTAATCACTCTGTGTCTGACACCGGGAGTGTGTGATGGTACCGTGTTGAGGAATAATCACTCTGTGTCTGACCCCGGAAGAGTTTGATGTGACCGTGTAGAGGAATAACGACTCTGTGTCTGACCCCGGGAGTGTTTGCTTGGACCGTCTAGAGGAATAATCTCTCTGTGTCTGACTCCGGGACTGTTTGATGGTACCGTGTAGAGGAATAATCTCTCTGTGTCTGACCCCGGGAGTGTGTGATGGGACGGTGAGTATTGAAATTCACTCTGTGTCTGACCCCGGGAGTGTTTGATGGGACCGTGTAGAGGAATAATCACTCTGTGTCTGACCACCGGAGTGTGTGATGGGACGGTGTTGAGGGAGATTCACTCTGTGTCTGACCCCGGGAGAGTGTGATGGGCGGTGTAGAGGAATAATCACTCTGTGGCTGACCCCGGAAGAGTTTGATTGGACCGTGTAGAGGAATAATCACTATGTGTCTGACCCCGGGACTGTAAGATGGGACGGTATGGATATAAATTCACTCTGTGTCTGACCCCGGGAGTGTTTGATGGGACGGTGTGGAGGGAGATTCAGTCTGTGTCTGACCCCGGGAGTGTGTGATGGGACGATTTGCAGGGAGATACAATCTGCGTCTGACCCCGGGAGTGTGTGATGGGCGGTGTAGAGGGACATTCACTCTGTGACTGATCCCGGGAGTGTGAGATGGGACCGTGTAGAGCAATAATCACTCTGTGTCTGACACCGGGAGTGTTTGATTGGACAGTGTAGAGGAATAATCACTCTGTGTCTGACCCCGGGAGTGTGTGATGGGACGGTGTGGAGGGAGATTCACTCTGTGTCTGACCGCGGCAGTGTTTGATAGGACCGTGTTGAGTAATAATCCCTCTGTGTATGACCCTGGGAGTGTGTGATGGGACCGTGTGGAGGGAGATTCACTCTGTGTCTGACCCCGGGAGTGTTTGCTGGGACCGTGTAGAGGAATAATCACTCTGTCTGACCCCGGGAGTGTGTGTTGGGACGGTGCGGACGGAGATTCACTCTGTGTCTGACCCCGGCAGTGTTTCATGGGACCGTGTAGAGGAATAATCACTCTGTGTCTGACCCCGGGAGAGTTTGATGGGGCCGTGTAGAGGAATAATCACTCTGTGTCTGACCACCGGAGTGTGTGATGGGACGGTGTGGAGGGAGATTCACTCTGTGTCTGACCCCGGGAGAGTGTGATGGGCGGTGTAGAGGAATAATCACTCTGTGGCTGACCCCGGGAGAGTTTGATTGGACCGTGTAGAGGAATAATCACTATGTGTCTGACCCCGGGACTGTAAGATGGGACGGTATGGATATAAATTCACTCAGTGGCTGACCCCGGGAGAGTTTGATTGGACCGTGTAGAGGAATAATCACTATGTGTCTGACCCCGGGACTGTAAGATGGGACGGTATGGATATAAATTCACTCTGTGTCTGACATCGGGAGTGTTTGATGGGACGGTGTGGAGGGAGATTCAGTCTGTGTCTGACCCCGGGAGTGTTTGCTGGGACCGTGTAGAGGAATAATCACTCTGTCTGACCCCGGGAGTGTGTGTTGGGACGGTGCGGACGGAGATTCACTCTGTGTCTCACCCCGGCAGTGTTTCATGGGACCGTCTAGAGGAATAATCACTCTGTGTCTGACCCCGGGAGAGTTTGATGGGGCCGTGTAGAGGAATAATAACTCTGTGTGTGACCACGGGAGTGTTTGATTGGACCGTGTAGAGGAATAATCACTCTGTGTCTGACCCCGGGAGAGTGTGATGGGACGGTGTGAAGGGAGATTCACTCTGTGTCTTACCCCCGGAGTGTTTGATGGGACCGTGTAATGGAACATTCACTCTGTGACTGATCCCGGGAGTGTGAGATGGGACCGTGTAGAGCAATAATCACTCTGTGTCTGACCCCGGGAGTGTTTGATGGGACAGTGTAGAGGAATAATCACTCTGTGTCTGACCGCGGCAGTGTTTGATGGGACCGTGTTGAGGAATAATCCCTCTGTGTATGACCCAGGAAGTGTGTGATGGGCGGTGTAGTGGAATAATCACTCTGTGTCTGACACCGGGAGTTTGTGACGGGACGGTGTGGAGGGAGATTCACTCTGTGTCTGACCCCGGGAGTGTTTGATGGGACCGCGTAGAGGAATAATCACTCTGTGTCTGACCACTGGAGTGTGTGATGGGACGGTGTGGAGGGAGATTCACTCTGTGTCTGACCCCGGGAGAGTGTGATGGGCGGTGTAGAGGAATAATCACTCTGTGGCTGACCCCGGGAGAGTTTGATTGGACCGTGTAGAGGAATAATCACTCTGTGTCTGACACCGGAATTTTGCGACGGAACGGTGTGGAGGGAGATTCACTCTGTGTCTGACACCGGGAGTGTTTGGTGGGACTGTGCGGACGGAGATTCACTCTGTGTCTGACCCCGGGAGTGTTTCATGGGACCGTGTAGAGGAATAATCACTCTGTGTCTGACCCCGGGAGAGTTTGATGGGGCCGTGTAGAGGAATAATCACTCTGTGTCTGACCACGGGAGTGTTTGATGGGACCGTGTAGAGGAATAATCACTCTGTGTCTGACCCCGGGACTGTGTGATGGGACCGTGTGGAGGGAGATTCACTCTGTGTCTGACCGCGGCAGTGTTTGATGGGACCGTGTTGAGCAATAATCCCTCTGTGTATGACCCTGGGAGTGTGTGATGGGACCGTGTGGAGGGAGATTCACTCTGTGTCTGACCCCGGGAGTGTGTGATGGGCGGTGTAGAGGAATAATCACTCTGTCTGACCCCGGGAGATTGTGATGGGACGGTGTGGAATGAGATTCACACTGTGTCTGACACCGGGAGTGTTTGATGGGACCGTGTAGAGGAATAATCACACTGTGTCTGACCCCGGGAGAGTGTGATGGGACCGTGTGGAAGGAGATTCACACTGTGTCTGACCCCGGAAGAGTTTGATGTGACCGTGTAGAGGAATAATCACTATGTCTCTGACCCCGGGAGTGTATGATGGGACGGTGTGGATATAAATTCACTCTGTGTCTGACCCCGGGTGTGTTTGATGGGACGGCGTTGAGGGATATTCAGTCTGTGTCTGACCCCGGGAGTGCGTGATGGGACGATTTGCAGGGAGATACACTCTGTGTCTGACACAGGGAGTGTGTGATGTGCGTTGTAGAGGAACATTCACTATGTGACTGATCCCGGGAGTGTGAGATGGGACCGTGTAGAGCAATAATCACTCTGTGTCTGACCCCAGGAGTGTTTGATGGGACCGTGGAGAAGTATAATCACTCTGTGTCTGAACACGGGAGTGTGTGATGGGACGCGGTGGAGGGTGATTCACTCTGCGTCTGACCCCGGGAGAGTGTGATGGGCGGTGTAGAGGAATAATCACTCTGTGGCTGACCCCGGGAGTGTTTGATTGGACCGTGTAGAGGAATAATCACTATGTGTCTGACACCGGGAGTGTATGATGGGACGGTATGGATATAAATTCACTCTGTATCTGACCCCGGGAGTGTTTGATGGGACTGTGTGGAGGGAGATTCAGTCTGTGTCTGACCCCGGGAGTGTGTGATGGGACTGTGTAGAGGAATAATCACTCTGTGTCTGTCCCCGGGCATGTGTGATGGGACGGTGTGGAGGGAGATTCACTCTGTGTCTGACCCCGGCAGTGTTTGATGGGACCGTGTTGAGGAATAATACCTCTGTGTATGACACTGGGAGTGTGTGATGGGACCGTGTGGAGGGAGATTCACTCTGTGTCTGACCCCGGGAGTGTGTGATGGGCGGTGTAGAGGAATAATCACTCTGTGTCTGACACCGGGAGTGTTTGATGGGACTGTGTAGAGGAATAATCACTCTGTGTCTGACCCCGGGAGTGTGTGATGGGACGGTGTGGAGGGAGATTCACTCTGTGTCTGACACGGGAGTGTTTGATGGGACTTTGTAGAGGAATAATCACTATGTGTCTGACCCCGGGAGTGTGTGATGGGACGGTGTGGAGGGAGATTCACTCTGTGTCTGACCCCGGCATTGTTTGTTGGGACCGTGTTGAGGAATAATCCCTCTGTGTATGACACTGGGAGTGTGTGATGGGACCGTGTGGAGGGACATTCACTCTGTGGCTGACCCCGGGAGTGTGTGATGGGCGGTGTAGAGGAATAATCACTCTGTGTCTGACACCGGGAGTTTGTGACGGGACGGTGTGGAGGGAGATTCACTCTGTGTCTGACACCGGGAGTGTTTGCTGGGACCGTGTAGAGGAATAATCACTCTGTGTCTGACACCCGGCAGCGTTTGATGGGAACGTGTAGAGGAATAATCACTCTGTGTCTGACCCCGGGAGTGATTCATGGGACCGTGGAGAAGAATAATCACTCTGTGTCTGAACACGGGAGTGTGTGATGGGACGGTGTGGAGGGAGATTCATTCTGTGTCTGACCCCGGGAGTGTTTGATGGGACTGTGTAGAGGAATAATCACTCTGTGTCTGTCCCCGGGAATGTGTGATGGGACGGTGTGGAGGGAGATTCACTCTGTGTCTGACCCCGGCAGTGTTTGATGGGACCGTGTTGAGGAATAATACCTCTGTGTATGACACTGGGAGTGTGTGATGGGACCGTGTGGAGGGAGATTCACTCTGTGTCTGACCCCGGGAGTGTGTGATGGGCGGTGTAGAGGAATAATCACTCTGTGTCTGACACCGGGAGTGTTTGATGGGACTGTGTAGAGGAATAATCACTCTGTGTCTGACCCCGGGAGTGTGTGATGGGACGGTGTGGAGGGAGATTCACTCTGTGTCTGACCCCGGGAGTGTTTGATGGGACTTTGTAGAGGAATAATCACTATGTGTCTGACCCCGGGAGTGTGTGATGGGACGGTGTGGAATGAGATTCACACTGTGTCTGACCACGGGAGTGTTTGATGGGACCGTGTAGAGGAATAATCACTCTGTCTCACCCCGGGAGTGTGTGTTGGGACGGTGTGGACGGAGATTCACTCTGTCTCTGACCCCAGGAGTGTTTCATGGGACCGTGTAGAGGAATAATCACTCTGTGTCTGACACCCGGCAGCGTTTGATCGGAACGTGTAGAGGAATAATCACTCTGTGTCTGACCCCGGGAGAGTTTGATGGGGCCGTGTAGAGGAATAATCACTCTGTGTCTGACCCCGGGAGTGTGTGATGGGACGGTGTGGAGGGAGATTCACTCTGTGTCTGACCCCGGGAGTGTTTGATGGGACTTTGTAGAGGAATAATCACTATGTGTCTGACCCCGGGAGTGTGTGATGGGACGCTGTGGAGGGAGATTCACTCTGTGTCTGACACTGGGAGTGTGAGATGGGAACGTGTGGAGGGAGATTCACTCTGTGTCTGACCCCGGGAGTGTGTGATGGGCGGTGTAGAGGAATAATCACTCTGTGTCTGACACCGGGAGTTTGTGACGGGACGGTGTGGAGGGAGATTCACTCTGTGTCTGACACCGGGAGTGTTTGCTGGGACCGTGTAGAGGAATAATCACTCTGTCTCACCCCGGGAGTGTGTGTTGGGACGGTGTGGACGGAGATTCACTCTGTCTCTGACCCCAGGAGTGTTTCATGGGACCGTGTGGAGGGAGATTCACTCTGTGTCTGACCCCGGGAGTGTGTGATGGGCGGTGTAGAGGAATAATCACTCTGTGTCTGACACCGGGAGTGTTTGATGGGACTGTGTAGAGGAATAATCACTCTGTGTCTGACCCCGGGAGTGTGTGATGGGACGGTGTGGAGGGAGATTCACTCTGTGTCTGACCCCGGGAGTGTTTGATGGGACTTTGTAGAGGAATAATCACTATGTGTCTGACCCCGGGAGTGTGTGATGGGACGGTGTGGAGGGAGATTCACTCTGTGTCTGACCCCGGCATTGTTTGTTGGGACCGTGTTGAGGAATAATCCCGCTGTGTATGACACTGGGAGTGTGTGATGGGACCGTGTGGAGGGAGATTCACTCTGTGTCTGACCCCGGGAGTGTGTGATGGGCGATGTAGAGGAATAATCACTCTGTGTCTGACACCGGGAGTTTGTGACGGGACGGTGTGGAGGGAGATTCACTCTGTGTCTGACACCGGGAGTGTTTGCTGGGACCGTGTAGAGGAATAATCACTCTGTGTCTGACCCCGGGAGAGTTTGATGGGGCGTTGTAGAGGAATAATCACTCTGTGTCTGACCACGGGAGTGTTTGATGGGACCGTGTAGAGGAATAATCACTCTGTGTCTGACCCCGGGAGAGTGTGATGGGATGGCGTGGAGGGAGATTCACTCTGTGTCTGACCCCGGGAGTGTTTGATGGGTCCGTGTAGAGGAATAATCACTCTGTTTCTGACCCCGGGAGATTGTGATGGGACGGTGTGGAATGAGATTCACACTGTGTCTGACACCGGGAGTGTTTGATGGGACCGTGTAGAGGAATAATCACTCTGTGTCTGACCCCGGGAGAGTTTGATGGGGCCGTGTAGAGGAATAATCACTCTGTGTCTGACCACGGGAGTGTTTGATGGGACCGTGTAGAGGAATAATCACTCTGTGTCTGACCCCGGGAGTGTGTGATGGGACCGAGTGGAGGGAGATTCACTCTGTGTCTGACCCCGGGAGTGTGTGATGGGCGGTGTAGAGGAATAATCACTCTGTGTCTCACACCGGGAGTTAGTGACGGGACGGAGTGGAGGGAGATTCACTCTGTGTCTGACCCCGGGACTGTTTGATGGTACCGTCTAGAGGAATAATCTCTCTGTGTCTGACCCCGGGAGTGTTTGCTGGGACCGTGTAGAGGAATAATCACTCCGTCTGACCCCGGGAGTGTGTGTTAGGACGGTGCGGACGGAGATTGACTCTGTGTCTGACCCCGGGAGTGTTTCATGGGACCGTGTAGAGGAATAATCACTCTGTGTCTGACCCCGGGAGAGTTTGATGGGGCCGTGTAGAGGAATAATCACTCTGTGTCTGACCACGGGAGTGTTTGATGGGACCGTGTAGAGGAATAATCACTCTGTGTCTGACCCCGGGAGAGTGTGATGTGATGGCGTGGAGGGAGATTCACTCTGTGTCTGACCCCGGGAGAGTGTGATGGGACGGTGTGGAAGGAGATTCACACTGTATTTGACACCGGGAGTGTTTGATGTTTACGTGTAGAGGAGTAATCACTCTGTGTCTGACACCGGGAGTGTGTGATGGTACCGTGTTGAGGAATAATCACTCTGTGTCTGACCCCGGAAGAGTTTGATGTGACCGTGTAGAGGAATAACGACTCTGTGTCTGACCCCGGGAGTGTTTGCTGGGACCGTCTAGAGGAATAATCTCTCTGTGTCTGACCCCGGGACTGTTTGATGGTACCGTCTAGAGGAATAATCTCTCTGTGTCTGACCCCGGGAGTGTTTGATGGGACCGTGTAGAGGAATAATCACTCTGTGTCTGACCACCGGAGAGTGTGATGGGCGGTGTAGAGGAATAATCACTCTGTGGCTGACCCCGGGAGTGTTTGATTGGACCGTGTAGAGGAATAATCACTATGTGTCTGACCCCGGGACTGTAAGATGGGACGGTATGGATATAAATTCACTCTGTGTCTGACCCCGGGAGTGTTTGATGGGACGGTGTGGAGGGAGATTCAGTCTGTGTCTGACCCCGGGAGTGTGTGATGGGACGATTTGCAGGGAGATACAATCTGTGTCTGACCCCGGGAGTGTGTGATGGGCGGTGTAGAGGAACATTCACTCTGTGACTGATCCCGGGAGTGTGAGATGGGACCGTGTAGAGCAATAATCACTCTGTGTCTGACACCGGGAGTGTTTGATGAGACAGTGTAGAGGAATAATCACTCTGTGTCTGACCCCGGGAGTGTGTGATGGGACGGTGTGGAGGGAGATTCAATCTGTGTCTGACCGCGGCAGTGTTTGATGGGACCGTGTTGAGTAATAATCCCTCTGTGTATGACCCTGGGAGTGTGTGATGGGACCGTGTGGAGGGAGATTCACTCTGTGTCTGACCCCGGGAGTGTTTGCTGGGACCGTGTAGAGGAATAATCACTCTGTCTGACCCCGGGAGCGTGTGTTGGGACGGTGCGGACGGAGATTCACTCTGTGTCTGACCCCGGGAGTGTTTCATGGGACCGTGTAGAGGAATAATCACTCTGTGTCTGACCCCGGGAGAGTTTGATGGGGCCGTGTGCAGGGAGATTCACTCTGTGTCTATCCCCGGGAGTGTGTGATGGGCGGTGTAGAGGAACAATCACTCTGTGTCTGAAACCGGGAGTTTGTGACGGGACGGTGTGGAGGGAGATTCACTCTGTGTCTGACACCGGGAGTGTTTGATGGGAACGTGTAGAGGAATAATCACTCTGTCTGACCCCGGGAGTTTGTGTTGGGACTGTGCGGACGGAGATTCACTCTGTGTCTGACCCCGGGAGTGTTTCATGGGACCGTGTAGAGGAATAATCACTCTGTGTCTGACCCCGGGAGAGTTTGATGGGGCCGTGTAGAGGAATAATCACTCTGTGTCTGACCACGGGAGTGTTTGATGGGACCGTGTAGAGGAATAATCACTTTGTCTGACCCCGGGAGTGTGTGTTGGGACGGTGCGAACGGAGATTCACTCTGTGTCTGACCCCGGGAGTGTTTCATGGGACCGGGTAGAGGAATAATCACTCTGTGTCTGACCCCGGGAGAGTGTGATGGGATGGCGTGGAGGGAGATTCACTCTGTGTCTGACCCCGGGAGTGTTTGATGGGTCCGTGTAGAGGAATAATCACTCTGTGTCTGACCCCGGGAGATTGTGATGGGACGGTGTGGAATGAGATTCACACTGTGTCTGACACCGGGAGTGTTTGATGGGACCGTGTAGAGGAATAATCACTCTGTGTCTGACCCCGGGAGAGTGTGATGGGACCGTGTGGAAGGAGATTCACACAGTGTCTGACCCCGGAAGAGTTTGATGTGACCGTGTAGAGGAATAATCATTATGTGTCTGACCCCGGGAGTGTATGATGGGACGGTGTGGATATAAATTCACTCTGTGTCTGACCCCGGGAGTGTTTGATGGGACGGCGTTGAGGGAGATTCAGTCTGTGTCTGACCCCGGGAGTGCGTGATGGGACGATTTGCAGGGAGATACACTCTGTGTCTGACACAGGGAGTGTGTGATGTGCGGTGTAGAGGAACATTCACTATGTGACTGATCCCGGGAGTGTGAGATGGGACCGTGTAGAGCAATAATCACTCTGTGTCTGACCCCGGGAGTGTGTGATGGGACGGTGTGGAAGGAGATTCACACTGTGTCTGACACCGGGAGTGTTTGATATTTACGTGTAGAGGAGTAATCACTCTGTGTCTGACACCGGGAGTGTGTGATGGTACCGTGTTGAGGAATAATCACTCTGTGTCTGACCACCGGAGTGTGTGATGGGACGGTGTGGAGGGAGATTCACTCTGTGTCTGACCCCGGGAGAGTGTGATGGGCGGTGTAGAGGAATAATCACTCTGTGGCTGACCCCGGGAGAGTTTGATTGGACCGTGTAGAGGAATAATCTCTCTGTGTCTGACCCCGGGACTGTTTGATGGTACCGTGTAGAGGAATAATCGCTCTGTGTCTGACCCCGGGAGTGTGTGATGGGACGGTGAGGATTGAGATTCACTCTGTGTCTGACCCCGGGAGTGTTTGATGGGACCGCGTAGAGGAATAATCACTCTGTGTCTGACCACCGGAGTGTGTGATGGGACGGTGTGGAGGGAGATTCACTCTGTGTCTGACCCCGGGAGAGTGTGATGGGCGGTGTAGAGGAATAATCACTCTGTGGCTGACCCCGGGAGAGTTTGATTGGACCGTGCAGAGGAATAATCACTCTGTGTCTGACACCGGAATTTTGTGACGGAACGGTGTGGAGGGAGATTCACTCTGTGTCTGACACCGGGAGTGTTTGATGGGACTGTGCGGACGGAGATTCACTCTGTGTCTGACCCCGGGAGTGTTTCATGGGACCGTGTAGAGGAATAATCACTCTGTGTCTGACCCCGGGAGAGTTTGATGGGGCCGTGTAGAGGAATAATCACTCTGTGTCTGACCACGGGAGTGTATGATGGGACCGTGTAGAGGAATAATCACTCTGTGTCTGACCCCGGGACTGTGTGATGGGACCGTGTGGAGGGAGATTCACTCTGTGTCTGACCGCGGCAGTGTTTGATGGGACCGTGTTGAGCAATAATCCCTCTGTGTATGACCCTGGGAGTGTGTGATGGGACCGTCTGGAGGGAGATTCACTCTGTGTCTGACCCCAGGAGTGTGTGATGGGCGGTGTAGAGGAATAATCACTCTGTCTGACCCCGGGAGATTCTGATGGGACGGTGTGGAATGAGATTCACACTGTGTCTGACACCGGGAGTGTTTGATGGGACCGTGTAGAGGAATAATCACACTGTGTCTGACCCCGGGAGTGTATGATGGGACGGTGTGGATATAAATTCACTCTGTGTCTGACCCCGGGTGTGTTTGATGGGACGGCGTTGAGGGAGATTCAGTCTGTGTCTGACCCCGGGAGTGCGTGATGGGACGATTTGCAGGGAGATACACTCTGTGTCTGACACAGGGAGTGTGTGATGTGCGGTGTAGAGGAACATTCACTATGTGACTGATCCCGGGAGTGTGAGATGGGACCGTGTAGAGCAATAATCACTCTGTGTCTGACCCCAGGAGTGTTTGATGGGACCGTGGAGAAGAATAATCACTCTGTGTCTGAACACGGGAGTGTGTGATGGGACGCGGTGGAGGGTGATTCACTCTGCGTCTGACCCCGGGAGAGTGTGATGGGCGGTGTAGAGGAATAATCACTCTGTGGCTGACCCCGGGAGTGTTTGATTGGACCGTGTAGAGGAATAATCACTATGTGTCTGACACCGGGAGTGTATGATGGGACGGTATGGATATAAATTCACTCTGTATCTGACCCCGGGAGTGTTTGATGGGACTGTGTGGAGGGAGATTCAGTCTGTGTCTGACCCCGGGAGTGTGTGATGGGACTGTGTAGAGGAATAATCACTCTGTGTCTGTCCCCGGGCATGTGTGATGGGACGGTGTGGAGGGAGATTCACTCTGTGTCTGACCCCGGCAGTGTTTGATGGGACCGTGTTGAGGAATAATACCTCTGTGTATGACACTGGGAGTGTGTGATGGGACCGTATGGAGGGAGATTCACTCTGTGTCTGACCCCGGGAGTGTGTGATGGGCGGTGTAGAGGAATAATCACTCTGTGTCTGACACCGGGAGTGTTTGATGGGACTGTGTAGAGGAATAATCACTCTGTGTCTGACCCCGGGAGTGTGTGATGGGACGGTGTGGAGGGAGATTCACTCTGTGTCTCACACGGGAGTGTTTGATGGGACTTTGTAGAGGAATAATCACTCTGTGTCTCACCCCGGGAGAGTTTGATGGGGCCGTGTGCAGGGAGATTCACTCTGTGTCTATCCCCGGGAGTGTGTGATGGGCGGTGTAGAGGAATAATCACTCTGTGTCTGAAACCGGGAGATTGTGACGGGACGGTGTGGAGGGAGATTCACTCTGTGTCTGACACCGGGAGTGTTTGATGGGAACGTGTAGAGGAATAATCACTCTGTCTGACCCCGGGAGTTTGTGTTGGGACTGTGCGGACGGAGATTCACTCTGTGTCTGACCCCGGGAGTGTTTCATGGGACCGTGTAGAGGAATAATCACTCTGTGGCTGACCCCGGGAGAGTTTGATGGGGCCGTGTAGAGGAATAATCACTCTGTGTCTGACCACGGGAGTGTTTGATGGGACCGTGTAGAGGAATAATCACTCTGTGTCTGACCCCGGGACTGTGTGATGGGACCGTGTGGAGGGAGATTCACTCTGTGTCTGACCGCGGCAGTGTTTGATGGGACCGTGTTGAGGAATAATCCCTCTGTGTATGACACTGGGAGTGTGTGATGGGACCGTGTGGAGGGAGATTCACTCTGTGTCTGACCCCGGGAGTGTGTGATGGGCGGTGTAGAGGAATAATCACTCTGTGTCTGACACCGGGAGTTTGTGACGGGATGGTGTGGAGGGAGATTCACTCTGTGTCTGACACCGGGAGTGTTTGCTGGGACCGAGTAGAGGAATAATCACTCTGTCTGACCCCGGGAGTGTGTGTTGGGACGGTGCGAACGGAGATTCACTCTGTGTCTGACCCTGGGAGTGTTTCATGGGACCGGGTAGAGGAATAATCACTCTGTGTCTGACCCCGGGAGAGTGTGATGGGATGGCGTGGAGGGAGATTCACTCTGTGTCTGACCCCGGGAGTGTTTGATGGGTCCGTGTAGAGGAATAATCACTCTGTGTCTGACCCCGGGAGATTGTGATGGGACGGTGTGGAATGAGATTCACACTGTGTCTGACACCGGGAGTGTTTGATGGGACCGTGTAGAGGAATAATCACTCTGTGTCTGACCCCGGGAGAGTGTGATGGGACCGTGTGGAAGGAGATTCACACAGTGTCTGACCCCGGAAGAGTTTGATGTGACCGTGTAGAGGAATAATCATTATGTGTCTGACCCCGGGAGTGTATGATGGGACGGTGTGGATATAAATTCACTCTGTGTCTGACCCCGGGAGTGTTTGATGGGACGGCGTTGAGGGAGATTCAGTCTGTGTCTGACCCCGGGAGTGCGTGATGGGACGATTTGCAGGGAGATACACTCTGTGTCTGACACAGGGAGTGTGTGATGTGCGGTGTAGAGGAACATTCACTATGTGACTGATCCCGGGAGTGTGAGATGGGACCGTGTAGAGCAATAATCACTCTGTGTCTGACCCCGGGAGTGTGTGATGGGACGGTGTGGAAGGAGATTCACACTGTGTCTGACACCGGGAGTGTTTGATATTTACGTGTAGAGGAGTAATCACTCTGTGTCTGACACCGGGAGTGTGTGATGGTACCGTGTTGAGGAATAATCACTCTGTGTCTGACCACCGGAGTGTGTGATGGGACGGTGTGGAGGGAGATTCACTCTGTGTCTGACCCCGGGAGAGTGTGATGGGCGGTGTAGAGGAATAATCACTCTGTGGCTGACCCCGGGAGAGTTTGATTGGACCGTGTAGAGGAATAATCTCTCTGTGTCTGACCCCGGGACTGTTTGATGGTACCGTGTAGAGGAATAATCGCTCTGTGTCTGACCCCGGGAGTGTGTGATGGGACGGTGAGGATTGAGATTCACTCTGTGTCTGACCCCGGGAGTGTTTGATGGGACCGCGTAGAGGAATAATCACTCTGTGTCTGACCACCGGAGTGTGTGATGGGACGGTGTGGAGGGAGATTCACTCTGTGGCTGACCCCGGGAGAGTTTGATTGGACCGTGTAGAGGAATAATCACTCTGTGTCTGACACCGGAATTTTGTGACGGAACGGTGTGGAGGGAGATTCACTCTGTGTCTGACACCGGGAGTGTTTGATGGGACTGTGCGGATGGAGATTCACTCTGTGTCTGACCCCGGGAGTGTTTCATGGGACCGTGTAGAGGAATAATCACTCTGTGTCTGACCCCGGGAGAGTTTGATGGGGCCGTGTAGAGGAATAATCACTCTGTGTCTGACCACGGGAGTGTATGATGGGACCGTGTAGAGGAATAATCACTCTGTGTCTGACCCCGGGACTGTGTGATGGGACCGTGTGGAGGGAGATTCACTCTGTGTCTGACCGCGGCAGTGTTTGATGGGACCGTGTTGAGCAATAATCCCTCTGTGTATGACCCTGGGAGTGTGTGATGGGACCGTGTGGAGGGAGATTCACTCTGTGTCTGACCCCGGGAGTGTGTGATGGGCGGTGTAGAGGAATAATCACTCTGTCTGACCCCGGGAGATTGTGATGGGACGGTGTGGAATGAGATTCACACTGTGTCTGACACCGGGAGTGTTTGATGGGACCGTGTAGAGGAATAATCACACTGTGTCTGACCCCGGGAGAGTGTGATGGGACCGTGTGGAAGGAGATTCACACTGTGTCTGACCCCGGAAGAGTTTGATGTGACCGTGTAGAGGAATAATCACTATGTGTCTGACCCCGGGAGTGTATGATGGGACGGTGTGGATATAAATTCACTCTGTGTCTGACCCCGGGTGTGTTTGATGGGACGGCGTTGAGGGAGATTCAGTCTGTGTCTGACCCCGGGAGTGCGTGATGGGACGATTTGCAGGGAGATACACTCTGTGTCTGACACAGGGAGTGTGTGATGTGCGGTGTAGAGGAACATTCACTATGTGACTGATCCCGGGAGTGTGAGATGGGACCGTGTAGAGCAATAATCACTCTGTGTCTGACCCCAGGAGTGTTTGATGGGACCGTGGAGAAGAATAATCACTCTGTGTCTGAACACGGGAGTGTGTGATGGGACGCGGTGGAGGGTGATTCACTCTGCGTCTGACCCCGGGAGAGTGTGATGGGCGGTGTAGAGGAATAATCACTCTGTGGCTGACCCCGGGAGTGTTTGATTGGACCGTGTAGAGGAATAATCACTATGTGTCTGACACCGGGAGTGTATGATGGGACGGTATGGATATAAATTCACTCTGTATCTGACCCCGGGAGTGTTTGATGGGACTGTGTGGAGGGAGATTCAGTCTGTGTCTGACCCCGGGAGTGTGTGATGGGACTGTGTAGAGGAATAATCACTCTGTGTCTGTCCCCGGGCATGTGTGATGGGACGGTGTGGAGGGAGATTCACTCTGTGTCTGACCCCGGCAGTGTTTGATGGGACCGTGTTGAGGAATAATACCTCTGTGTATGACACTGGGAGTGTGTGATGGGACCGTGTGGAGGGAGATTCACTCTGTGTCTGACCCCGGGAGTGTGTGACGGGCGGTGTAGAGGAATAATCACTCTGTGTCTGACACCGGGAGTGTTTGATGGGACTGTGTAGAGGAATAATCACTCTGTGTCTGACCCCGGGAGTGTGTGATGGGACGGTGTGGAGGGAGATTCACTCTGTGTCTGACACGGGAGTGTTTGATGGGACTTTGTAGAGGAATAATCACTATGTGTCTGACCCCGGGAGTGTGTGATGGGACGGTGTGGAGGGAGATTCACTCTGTGTCTGACCCCGGCATTGTTTGTTGGGACCGTGTTGAGGAATAATCCCTCTGTGTATGACACTGGGAGTGTGTGATGGGACCGTGTGGAGGGAGATTCACTCTGTGGCTGACCCCGGGAGTGTGTGATGGGCGGTGTAGAGGAATAATCACTCTGTGTCTGACACCGGGAGTTTGTGACGGGACGGTGTGGAGGGAGATTCACTCTGTGTCTGACACCGGGAGTGTTTGCTGGGACCGTGTAGAGGAATAATCACTCTGTGTCTGACACCCGGCAGCGTTTGATGGGAACGTGTAGAGGAATAATCACTCTGTGTCTGACCCCGGGAGTGATTCATGGGACCGTGGAGAAGAATAATCACTCTGTGTCTGAACAAGGGAGTGTGTGATGGGACGGTGTGGAGGGAGATTCATTCTGTGTCTGACCCCGGGAGTGTTTGATGGGACTGTGTAGAGGAATAATCACTCTGTGTCTGTCCCCGGGAATGTGTGATGGGACGGTGTGGAGGGAGATTCACTCTGTGTCTGACCCCGGCAGTGTTTGATGGGACCGTGTTGAGGAATAATACCTCTGTGTATGACACTGGGAGTGTGTGATGGGACCGTGTGGAGGGAGATTCACTCTGTGTCTGACCCCGGGAGTGTGTGATGGGCGGTGTAGAGGAATAATCACTCTGTGTCTGACACCGGGAGTGTTTGATGGGACTGTGTAGAGGAATAATCACACTGTGTCTGACCCCGGGAGTGTGTGATGGGACGGTGTGGAGGGAGATTCACTCTGTGTCTGACCCCGGGAGTGTTTGATGGGACTTTGTAGAGGAATAATCACTATGTGTCTGACGCCGGGAGTGTGTGATGGGACGGTGTGGAATGAGATTCACACTGTGTCTGACCACGGGAGTGTTTGATGGGACCGTGTAGAGGAATAATCACTCTGTCTCACCCCGGGAGTGTGTGTTGGGACGGTGTGGACGGAGATTCACTCTGTCTCTGACCCCAGGAGTGTTTCATGGGACCGTGTAGAGGAATAATCACTCTGTGTCTGACACCCGGCAGCGTTTGATCGGAACGTGTAGAGGAATAATCACTCTGTGTCTGACCCCGGGAGAGTTTGATGGGGCCGTGTAGAGGAATAATCACTCTGTGTCTGACCCCGGGAGTGTGTGATGGGACGGTGTGGAGGGAGATTCACTCTGTGTCTGACCCCGGGAGTGTTTGATGGGACTTTGTAGAGGAATAATCACTATGTGTCTGACCCCGGGAGTGTGTGATGGGACGCTGTGGAGGGAGATTCACTCTGTGTCTGACACTGGGAGTGTGAGATGGGAACGTGTGGAGGGAGATTCACTCTGTGTCTGACCCCGGGAGTGTGTGATGGGCGGTGTAGAGGAATAATCACTCTGTGTCTGACACCGGGAGTTTGTGACGGGACGGTGTGGAGGGAGATTCACTCTGTGTCTGACACCGGGAGTGTTTGCTGGGACCGTGTAGAGGAATAATCACTCTGTCTCACCCCGGGAGTGTGTGTTGGGACGGTGTGGACGGAGATTCACTCTGTCTCTGACCCCAGGAGAGTTTCATGGGACTGTCTGGAGTGAGATTCACTCTGTGTCTGACCCCGGGAGTGTGTGATGGGCGGTGTAGAGGAATAATCACTCTGTGTCTGACACCGGGAGTGTTTGATGGGGCTGTGTAGAGGAATAATCACTCTGTGTCTGACCCCGGGAGTGTGTGATGGGACGGTGTGGAGGGAGATTCACTCTGTGTCTGACCCCGGCATTGTTTGTTGGGACCGTGTTGAGGAATAATCCCGCTGTGTATGACACTGGGAGTGTGTGATGGGACCGTGTGGAGGGAGATTCACTCTGTGTCTGACCCCGGGAGTGTGTGATGGGCGATGTAGAGGAATAATCACTCTGTGTCTGACACCGGGAGTTTGTGACGGGACGGTGTGGAGGGAGATTCACTCTGTGTCTGACACCGGGAGTGTTTGCTGGGACCGTGTAGAGGAATAATCACTCTGTGTCTGACCCCGGGAGAGTTTGATGGGGCGTTGTAGAGGAATAATCACTCTGTGTCTGACCACGGGAGTGTTTGATGGGACCGTGTAGAGGAATAATCACTCTGTGTCTGACCCCGGGAGAGTGTGATGGGATGGCGTGGAGGGAGATTCACTCTGTGTCTGACCCCGGGAGTGTTTGATGGGTCCGTGTAGAGGAATAATCAATCTGTTTCTGACCCCGGGAGATTGTGATGGGACGGTGTGGAATGAGATTCACACTGTGTCTGACACCGGGAGTGTTTGATGGGACCGTGTAGAGGAATAATCACTCTGTGTCTGACCCCGGGAGAGTTTGATGGGGCCGTGTAGAGGAATAATCACTCTGTGTCTGACCACGGGAGTGTTTGATGGGACCGTGTAGAGGAATTATCACTCTGTGTCTGACCCCGGGAGTGTGTGATGGGACCGTGTGGAGGGAGATTCACTCTGTGTCTGACCCCGGGAGTGTGTGATGGGCGGTGTAGAGGAATAATCACTCTGTGTCTCACACCGGGAGTTAGTGACGGGACGGAGTGGAGGGAGATTCACTCTGTGTCTGACACCGGGAGTGTTTGCTGGGACCGTGTAGAGGAATAATCACTCCGTCTGACCCCGGGAGTGTGTGTTAGGACGGTGCGGACGGAGATTGACTCTGTGTCTGACCCCGGGAGTGTTTCATGGGACCGTGTAGAGGAATAATCACTCTGTGTCTGACCCCGGGAGAGTTTGATGGGGCCGTGTAGAGGAATAATCACTCTGTGTCTGACCACGGGAGTGTTTGATGGGACCGTGTAGAGGAATAATCACTCTGTGTCTGACCCCGGGAGAGTGTGATGTGATGGCGTGGAGGGAGATTCACTCTGTGTCTGACCCCGGGAGAGTGTGATGGGACGGTGTGGAAGGAGATTCACACTGTGTTTGACACCGGGAGTGTTTGATGTTTACGTGTAGAGGAGTAATCACTCTGTGTCTGACACCGGGAGTGTGTGATGGTACCGTGTTGAGGAATAATCACTCTGTGTCTGACCCCGGAAGAGTTTGATGTGACCGTGTAGAGGAATAACGACTCTGTGTCTGACCCCGGGAGTGTTTGCTGGGACCGTCTAGAGGAATAATCTCTCTGTGTCTGACCCCGGGACTGTTTGATGGTACCGTCTAGAGGAATAATCTCTCTGTGTCTGACCCCGGGAGTGTTTGATGGGACCGTGTAGAGGAATAATCACTCTGTGTCTGACCACCGGAGAGTGTGATGGGCGGTGTAGAGGAATAATCACTCTGTGGCTGACCCCGGGAGTGTTTGATTGGACCGTGTAGAGGAATAATCACTATGTGTCTGACCCCGGGACTGTAAGATGGGACGGTATGGATATAAATTCACTCTGTGTCTGACCCCGGGAGTGTTTGATGGGACGGTGTGGAGGGAGATTCAGTCTGTGTCTGACCCCGGGAGTGTGTGATGGGACGATTTGCAGGGAGATACAATCTGTGTCTGACCCCGGGAGTGTGTGATGGGCGGTGTAGAGGAACATTCACTCTGTGACTGATCCCGGGAGTGTGAGATGGGACCGTGTAGAGCAATAATCACTCTGTGTCTGACACCGGGAGTGTTTGATGAGACAGTGTAGAGGAATAATCACTCTGTGTCTGACCCCGGGAGTGTGTAATGGGACGGTGTGGAGGGAGATTCAATCTGTGTCTGACCGCGGCAGTGTTTGATGGGACCGTGTTGAGTAATAATCCCTCTGTGTATGACCCTGGGAGTGTGTGATGGGACCGTGTGGAGGGAGATTCACTCTGTGTCTGACCCCGGGAGTGTTTGCTGGGACCGTGTAGAGGAATAATCACTCTGTCTGACCCCGGGAGCGTGTGTTGGGACGGTGCGGACGGAGATTCACTCTGTGTCTGACCCCGGGAGTGTTTCATGGGACCGTGTAGAGGAATAATCACTCTGTGTCTGACCCCGGGAGAGTTTGATGGGGCCGTGTGCAGGGAGATTCACTCTGTGTCTATCCCCGGGAGTGTGTGATGGGCGGTGTAGAGGAATAATCACTCTGTGTCTGAAACCGGGAGTTTGTGACGGGACGGTGTGGAGGGAGATTCACTCTGTGTCTGACACCGGGAGTGTTTGATGGGAACGTGTAGAGGAATAATCACTCTGTCTGACCCCGGGAGTTTGTGTTGGGACTGTGCGGACGGAGATTCACTCTGTGTCTGACCCCGGGAGTGTTTCATGGGACCGTGTAGAGGAATAATCACTCTGTGTCTGACCCCGGGAGAGTTTGATGGGGCCGTGTAGAGGAATAATCACTCTGTGTCTGACCACGGGAGTGTTTGATGGGACCGTGTAGAGGAATAATCACTCTGTGTCTGACCCCGGGACTGTGTGATGGGACCGTGTGGAGGGAGATTCACTCTGTGTCTGACCGCGGCAGTGTTTGATGGGACCGTGTTGAGGAATAATCCCTCTGTGTATGACACTGGGAGTGTGTGATGGGACCGTGCGGAGGGAGATTCACTCTGTGTCTGACCCCGGGAGTGTGTGATGGGCGGTGTAGAGGAATAATCACTCTGTGTCTGACACCGGGAGTTTGTGACGGGATGGTGTGGAGGGAGATTCACTCTGTGTCTGACACCGGGAGTGTTTGCTGGGACCGAGTAGAGGAATAATCACTCTGTCTGACCCCGGGAGTGTGTGTTGGGACGGTGCGAACGGAGATTCACTCTGTGTCTGACCCCGGGAGTGTTTCATGGGACCGGGTAGAGGAATAATCACTCTGTGTCTGACCCCGGGAGAGTGTGATGGGATGGCGTGGAGGGAGATTCACTCTGTGTCTGACCCCGGGAGTGTTTGATGGGTCCGTGTAGAGGAATAATCACTCTGTGTCTGACCCCGGGAGATTGTGATGGGACGGTGTGGAATGAGATTCACACTGTGTCTGACACCGGGAGTGTTTGATGGGACCGTGTAGAGGAATAATCACTCTGTGTCTGAACCCGGGAGAGTGTGATGGGACCGTGTGGAAGGAGATTCACACAGTGTCTGACCCCGGAAGAGTTTGATGTGACCGTGTAGAGGAATAATCATTATGTGTCTGACCCCGGGAGTGTATGATGGGACGGTGTGGATATAAATTCACTCTGTGTCTGACCCCGGGAGTGTTTGATGGGACGGCGTGGAGGGAGATTCAGTCTGTGTCTGACCCCGGGAGTGCGTGATGGGACGATTTGCAGGGAGATACACTCTGTGTCTGACACAGGGAGTGTGTGATGTGCGGTGTAGAGGAACATTCACTATGTGACTGATCCCGGGAGTGTGAGATGGGACCGTGTAGAGCAATAATCACTCTGTGTCTGACCCCGGGAGTGTGTGATGGGACGGTGTGGAAGGAGATTCACACTGTGTCTGACACCGGGAGTGTTTGATATTTACGTGTAGAGGAGTAATCACTCTGTGTCTGACACCGGGAGTGTGTGATGGTACCGTGTTGAGGAATAATCACTCTGTGTCTGACCACCGGAGTGTGTGATGGGACGGTGTGGAGGGAGATTCACTCTGTGTCTGACCCCGGGAGAGTGTGATGGGCGGTGTAGAGGAATAATCACTCTGTGGCTGACCCCGGGAGAGTTTGATTGGACCGTGTAGAGGAATAATCTCTCTGTGTCTGACCCCGGGACTGTTTGATGGTACCGTGTAGAGGAATAATCGCTCTGTGTCTGACCCCGGGAGTGTTTGATGGGACCGCGTAGAGGAATAATCACTCTGTGTCTGACCACCGGAGTGTGTGATGGGACGGTGTGGAGGGAGATTCACTCTGTGTCTGACCCCGGGAGAGTGTGATGGGCGGTGTAGAGGAATAATCACTCTGTGGCTGACCCCGGGAGAGTTTGATTGGACCGTGTAGAGGAATAATCACTCTGTGTCTGACACCGGAATTTTGTGACGGAACGGTGTGGAGGGAGATTCACTCTGTGTCTGACACCGGGAGTGTTTGATGGGACTGTGCGGACGGAGATTCACTCTGTGTCTGACCCCGGGAGTGTTTCATGGGACCGTGTAGAGGAATAATCACTCTGTGTCTGACCCCGGGAGAGTTTGATGGGGCCGTGTAGAGGAATAATCACTCTGTGTCTGACCACGGGAGTGTATGATGGGACCGTGTAGAGGAATAATCACTCTGTGTCTGACCCCGGGACTGTGTGATGGGACCGTGTGGAGGGAGATTCACTCTGTGTCTGACCGCGGCAGTGTTTGATGGGACCGTGTTGAGCAATAATCCCTCTGTGTATGACCCTGGGAGTGTGTGATGGGACCGTGTGGAGGGAGATTCACTCTGTGTCTGACCCCGGGAGTGTGTGATGGGCGGTGTAGAGGAATAATCACTCTGTCTGACCCCGGGAGATTGTGATGGGACGGTGTGGAATGAGATTCACACTGTGTCTGACACCGGGAGTGTTTGATGGGACCGTGTAGAGGAATAATCACACTGTGTCTGACCCCGGGAGAGTGTGATGGGACCGTGTGGAAGGAGATTCACACTGTGTCTGACCCCGGAAGAGTTTGATGTGACCGTGTAGAGGAATAATCACTATGTGTCTGACCCCGGGAGTGTATGATGGGACGGTGTGGATATATATTCACTCTGTGTCTGACCCCGGGTGTGTTTGATGGGACGGCGTTGAGGGAGATTCAGTCTGTGTCTGACCCCGGGAGTGCGTGATGGGACGATTTGCAGGGAGATACACTCTGTGTCTGACACAGGGAGTGTGTGATGTGCGGTGTAGAGGAACATTCACTATGTGACTGATCCCGGGAGTGTGAGATGGGACCGTGTAGAGCAATAATCACTCTGTGTCTGACCCCAGGAGTGTTTGATGGGACCGTGGAGAAGAATAATCACTCTGTGTCTGAACACGGGAGTGTGTGATGGGACGCGGTGGAGGGTGATTCACTCTGCGTCTGACCCCGGGAGAGTGTGATGGGCGGTGTAGAGGAATAATCACTCTGTGGCTGACCCCGGGAGTGTTTGATTGGACCGTGTAGAGGAATAATCACTATGTGTCTGACACCGGGAGTGTATGATGGGACGGTATGGATATAAATTCACTCTGTATCTGACCCCGGGAGTGTTTGATGGGACTGTGCGGAGGGAGATTCAGTCTGTGTCTGACCCCGGGAGTGTGTGATGGGACTGTGTAGAGGAATAATCACTCTGTGTCTGTCCCCGGGCATGTGTGATGGGACGGTGTGGAGGGAGATTCACTCTGTGTCTGACCCCGGCAGTGTTTGATGGGACCGTGTTGAGGAATAATACCTCTGTGTATGACACTGGGAGTGTGTGATGGGACCGTGTGGAGGGAGATTCATTCTGTGTCTGACCCCGGGAGTGTGTGATGGGCGGTGTAGAGGAATAATCACTCTGTGTCTGACACCGGGAGTGTTTGATGGGACTGTGTAGAGGAATAATCACTCTGTGTCTGACCCCGGGAGTGTGTGATGGGACGGTGTGGAGGGAGATTCACTCTGTGTCTGACACGGGAGTGTTTGATGGGACTTTGTAGAGGAATAATCACTATGTGTCTGACCCCGGGAGTGTGTGATGGGACGGTGTGGAGGGAGATTCACTCTGTGTCTGACCCCGGCATTGTTTGTTGGGACCGTGTTGAGGAATAATCCCTCTGTGTATGACACTGGGAGTGTGTGATGGGACCGTGTGGAGGGAGATTCACTCTGTGGCTGACCCCGGGAGTGTGTGATGGGCGGTGTAGAGGAATAATCACTCTGTGTCTGACACCGGGAGTTTGTGACGGGACGGTGTGGAGGGAGATTCACTCTGTGTCTGACACCGGGAGTGTTTGCTGGGACCGTGTAGAGGAATAATCACTCTGTGTCTGACACCCGGCAGCGTTTGATGGGAACGTGTAGAGGAATAATCACTCTGTGTCTGACCCCGGGAGTGATTCATGGGACCGTGGAGAAGAATAATCACTCTGTGTCTGAACACGGGAGTGTGTGATGGGACGGTGTGGAGGGAGATTCATTCTGTGTCTGACCCCGGGAGTGTTTGATGGGACTGTGTAGAGGAATAATCACTCTGTGTCTGTCCCCGGGAATGTGTGATGGGACGGTGTGGAGGGAGATTCACTCTGTGTCTGACACCGGCAGTGTTTGATGGGACCGTGTTGAGGAATAATACCTCTGTGTATGACACTGGGAGTGTGTGATGGGACCGTGTGGAGGGAGATTCACTCTGTGTCTGACCCCGGGAGTGTGTGATGGGCGGTGTAGAGGAATAATCACTCTGTGTCTGACACCGGGAGTGTTTGATGGGACTGTGTAGAGGAATAATCACTCTGTGTCTGACCCCGGGAGTGTGTGATGGGACGGTGTGGAGGGAGATTCACTCTGTGTCTGACCCCGGGAGTGTTTGATGGGACTTTGTAGAGGAATAATCACTATGTGTCTGACCCCGGGAGTGTGTGATGGGACGGTGTGGAATGAGATTCACACTGTGTCTGACCACGGGAGTGTTTGATGGGACAGTGTAGAGGAATAATCACTCTGTCTCACCCCGGGAGTGTGTGTTGGGACGGTGTGGACGGAGATTCACTCTGTCTCTGACCCCAGGAGTGTTTCATGGGACCGTGTAGAGGAATAATCACTCTGTGTCTGACACCCGGCAGCGTTTGATCGGAACGTGTAGAGGAATAATCACTCTGTGTCTGACCCCGGGAGAGTTTGATGGGGCCGTGTAGAGGAATAATCACTCTGTGTCTGACCCCGGGAGTGTGTGATGGGACGGTGTGGAGGGAGATTCACTCTGTGTCTGACCCCGGGAGTGTTTGATGGGACTTTGTAGAGGAATAATCACTATGTGTCTGACCCCGGGAGTGTGTGATGGGACGGTGTGGAGGGAGATTCACTCTGTCTGACCCCGGCATTGTTTGTTGGGACCGTGTTGAGGAATAATCCCGCTGTGTATGACACTGGGAGTGTGTGATGGGACCGTGTGGAGGGAGATTCACTCTGTGTCTGACCCCGGGAGTGTGTGATGGGCGGTGTAGAGGAATAATCACTCTGTGTCTGACACCGGGAGTTTGTGACGGGACGGTGTGGAGGGAGATTCACTCTGTGTCTGACACCGGGAGTGTTTGCTGGGACCGTGTAGAGGAATAATCACTCTGTGTCTGACCCCGGGAGAGTTTGATGGGGCGTTGTAGAGGAATAATCACTCTGTGTCTGACCACGGGAGTGTTTGATGGGACCGTGTAGAGGAATAATCACTCTGTGTCTGACCCCGGGAGAGTGTGATGGGATGGCGTGGAGGGAGATTCACTCTGTGTCTGACCCCGGGAGTGTTTGATGGGTCCGTGTAGAGGAATAATCACTCTGTTTCTGACCCCGGGAGATTGTGATGGGACGGTGTGGAATGAGATACACACTGTGTCTGACACCGGGAGTGTTTGATGGGACCGTGTAGAGGAATAATCACTCTGTGTCTGACCCCGGGAGAGTGTGATGGGACTGTGTGGAAGGAGATTCACACCGTGTCTGACCCCGGCATTGTTTGTTGGGACCGTGTTGAGGAATAATCCCTCTGTGTATGACACTGGGAGTGTGAGATGGGAACGTGTGGAGGGAGATTCACTCTGTGTCTGACCCCGGGAGTGTGTGATGGGCGGTGTAGAGGAATAATCACTCTGTGTCTGACACCGGGAGTTTGTGACGGGACGGTGTGGAGGGAGATTCACTCTGTGTCTGACACCGGGAGTGTTTGCTGGGACCGTGTAGAGGAATAATCACTCTGTCTCACCCCGGGAGTGTGTGTTGGGACGGTGTGGACGGAGATTCACTCTGTCTCTGACCCCAGGAGTGTTTCATGGGACCGTGTAGAGGAATAATCACTCTGTGTCTGACACCCGGCAGCGTTTGATCGGAACGTGTAGAGGAATAATCACTCTGTGTCTGACCCCGGGAGAGTTTGATGGGACCGTGTAGAGGAATAAACAGTCTGTGTCTGACCCCGGGAGAGTGTGATGGGATGGCTTGGAGGGAGATTCACTCTGTGTCTGACCCCGGGAGTGTTTGATGGGTCCGTGTAGAGGAATAATCACTCTGTGTCTGACCCCGGGAGATTGTGATGGGACGGTGTGGAATGAGATTCACACTGTGTCTGACACCGGGAGTGTTTGATGGGACCGTGTAGAGGAATAATCACTCTGTGTCTGACCCCGGGAGAGTGTGATGGGACCGTGTGGAAGGAGATTCACACTGTGTCTGACCCCGGAAGAGTTTGATGTGACCGTGTAGAGGAATAATCACTATGTGTCTGACCCCGCGATTGTATGATGGGACGGTGTGGATATAAATTCACTCTGTGTCTGACCCCGGGTGTGTTTGATGGGACGGCGTGGAGGGAGATTCAGTCTGTGTCTGACCCCGGGAGTGCGTGATGGGACGATTTGCAGGGAGATACACTCTGTGTCTGACCCAGGGAGTGTGTGATGTGCGGTGTAGTGGAACATTCACTATGTGACTGATCCCGGGAGTGTGAGATGGGACCGTGTAGAGCAATAATCACTCTGTGTCTGACCCCGGGAGTGTTTGATGGGACTTTGTAGAGGAATAATCACTATGTGTCTGACCCCGGGAGTGTGTGATGGGACGGTGTGCAGGGAGATTCACTCTGTGTCTGACCCCGGCATTGTTTGTTGGGACCGTGTTGAGGAATAATCCCTCTGTGTATGACACTGGGAGTGTGTGATGGGACCGTGTGGAGGGAGATTCACTCTGTGTCTGACCCCGGGAGTGTGTGATGGGCGGTGTAGAGGAATAATCACTCTGTGTCTGACACCGGGAGTTTGTGACGGGACGGTGTGGAGGGAGATTCACTCTGTGTCTGACACCGGGAGTGTTTGCTGGGACCGTGTAGAGGAATAATCACTCTGTGTCTGACACCCGGCAGCGTTTGATGGGAACGTGTAGAGGAATAATCACTCTGTGTCTGACCCCGGGAGAGTTTGATGGGGCGTTGTAGAGGAATAATCACTCTGTGTCTGAACACGGGAGTGTTTGATGGGACCGTGTAGAGGAATAATCACTCTGTGTCTGACCCCGGGAGAGTGTGATGGGATGGCATGGAGGGAGATTCACTCTGTGTCTGACCCCGGGAGTGTTTGATGGGTCCGTGTAGAGGAATAATCACTCTGTTTCTGACCCCGTGAGATTGTGATGGGACGGTGTGGAATGAGATTCACACTGTGTCTGACACCGGGAGTGTTTGATGGGACCGTGTAGAGGAATAATCACTCTGTGTCTGACCCCGGGAGAGTGTGATGGGACTGTGTGGAAGGAGATTCACACCGTGTCTGACCCCGGCATTGTTTGTTGGGACCGTGTTGAGGAATAATACCTCTGTGTATGACACTGGGAGTGTGAGATGGGAACGTGTGGAGGGAGATTCACT